>NW_019239802.1:289967-372813 GCF_002742605.1 Olea europaea var. sylvestris
TTTTAAAGGAGGCCAAATGGGGGATTAAACTCTTCAAATGATCTATGAACAAAAGAAAAATAAAAATTATCGACAATGGTCACAGAATGAAGCTCCTGTTTCGCCCCTACATTCAAAAATTTATTTTGCTTCAAACTCATTTTCAATCATATATTTCGTAGGGTTCATAAATTTTTAACCACATATTTCTTCATGGCTTTTAATAAAATTTACTAAAAATATTATTTTTAGCAAACGAAACAAGGGTTAAATGTCACTGCAAATAAATTGTTATTAATGATGTAAAATTTTAGCTTCCTTACGTTAGCTCCGCAACAATTATTGTTGTTGTTGTTGTGCAAACTAGTTACGTTGTAGATGTTTAATAATAATTGCAAACTTTCTAATTCAAAGCATGCGTAGGAGTAGTATAAATATTTATCTAGTTTACTTGTTCTTGATAGATTCTTGGATTTGTTGACTTCACCGAATTTTCTATGCTCCAGAATCCAAACTCTCATGCCTTCTTTACTAGTGAGTGAACACCACCAAATCCAAAAACTAAACCAAAAGTCCAACACAATAAACTTTTGATAAAGGAATGAAATATGAACCTGAACAGTCTCTCTCTCTCTCTCTCTCTCTCTCTCCATCTTTCAACTCAGTAATACTGTTTAGCACTATTGACATTACAACACAAATTGAGATAACACCAAGCGACGTTAAATGAGTCTCATATATTTACCTTTAATTCAATCTATGACTAAATGGCATGTGAGTTTGTGGAGCACTGCTAGATAGCATAATTTACTTCGATTTCCTATCCTAATTATATTATTGATCTCAACTAACTTCTTTAACTCCTTTTTGTTAGAATATGGATAGTTTCTCACTTTTCTAAAGCTTTGAGCTTTAAATTGTCGTGTTGCTTGTGGGGGTATTGCCATAGTTCATATTGAATCACCTTTTGTAGCATTGCAATACATTTTTTTTGGTGGAGGAGTGGGGGTGGGGTTGTGGGCGGATTCGATAGATGCCATCTAACAATACATTTAACCACCCAAAAACAAAAAATTCTCACAAAAGACATCTCAAATCAAACCACAGTAAAATTGTCACAAAAATACGCAATTTGAAGAACATACTAAGTTTTATTCTCACTAAATATAAAGGGTCAGAAGCATTGCTTTAACAACAAACAAGTGACAAAGAGATTGAAGAAAACAGAAAGCCACATCGTGTTCAAATAGCCGCCTATCCTGGATGAGCCTGAGGTGAGTTCAATAGCCTCCTTTTGGACCTTTTTACCAGAGTTGTTGATTTCCATGTTAGCCCACACCGCCAAATTTCTCTTCTTGGACATAAAAACCCACTCCTTAAACCTAATCTTTGCAGTCAAATCCAACCTGAAAATCACTGTGGATCCATTAGAAACTGCCTTCACTGCGTCATCCCATGGAACACCGTGAGTCTCCACAACATCTCTCCGCTGAGCACCATTTTTCTTACCCTGGTGGAATCCTCCCAGTGTATAGTTGCCTATTGAAAGGCTAGTGTTTGGACCATAAAAGAATTGATATATTCCAGCCGCATTCAAGATTCTTCCATGCCGAAATTGTTGAAATTTCAACTGCTTAATAAACAAGTAATTCCCACCAACATGCATGCATGAAGGATGAAGAAGAAAATTTGAATAAAAACTCTCCACCTTTTGACGGCCACAACTTCAATTGCTTAATGGAGAAGAAATCTATGCAAGAAGAGAATTTGAAATGAAATTCTCTAGCCGCAATTCTTGATTGGTTTTTGGCCACAAGTTTATGACAGTTTGTAGCCAAGATTTTTCTATAAATATGAGCTACCGTAAAGAGAATTAATGTGTCCCTTGAGAGGAAGAAAAATAGGATAGAGAAGAGAGAAAAAAAGAGAGATTAGAGAGACTCTTTTGAGAGGGTTTTTTTTGAGTTTGTAAACTCCGTTGTAAATTCTATTCAAGTAGAAATAGAATTGTTTTTCCTCTTTTATTTTCTCTTCACGTGATCGGAGAATCACAACAAGTGGTATCAGAGCTAGGTTCATCAATTAACCCTCATAGTTTCGATAAAGCTTTTGCAAGTCAAGACGTCAATGGAGGAATCTTCATCAGGAGCTATGATCAAACTCACTGCCACCAATTACATACTGTGGAGGCCTCAGATGGAAGACCTCCTTAGTTGCAAGGATTTGTATGACCCCTTGGAAGCCAAAGGTGAAAACCCCGATCCTACCAAAGAGGCGGAGTGGAAGAAGCTAAATAGAAAAACTATCGGTCAAATTCGACAATGGATTGACCATAGTGTTTTTCACCATGTAGCATAGGAAACAGATGCGTATGCTCTCTGGAAGATTCTGGAGGACATGTACCAAGCCAAGACCGCTCGAAACAAAGCCCTGTTGATGAGGCGTTTGGTGAATCTAAAATTAAAGAGTAGAACTTCAGTTGCTGAGCACACCAGTGAATTTCAGAGCTTGGTAAACCAATTGTCATCTGTGGAGATGCCGCTTGGGGATGAAATACAAGCTTTACTACTTTTAAGTTCTCTTCCTAATAGTTGGGAGACGTTAGTAGTATCTCTTAGCAACTCAGCCCCTAATGGCAAACTTACCATGTCTATGGTTAAGGATGCCCTATTTAATGAAGAGGCCAGAAGAAAAGACGTAGACACGGACCAATCACATGCCCTTGTCACAGTGAACCGGGGAAGACAACAAGGAGGCGTTCGAGGCAGGGGGAGAGGTAGAAGCAAAAGTAGGGGTAGATCTATAGATTGAAGGAAGCCTACTTATAAGTGCTACTATTGTGGTATGGAGGGCCACTTGAAGAAGAACTGCAGAAAATTGCTACGAGAGCAAGGCCACAACAGTTCGCAGCCGAAAAATAAGGAAGGAGAGACACTAGTCACTATTTCTGGAGAGGTGGCTATCTGCTCCATCCATGAGAAGACATGTCTTCATGTCTCAAACCAAGATATTGAGTGGGTAATAGACACTGCAGCATCTTATCACGCCACTCCACGCAAAGATTTCTTCACAACATACAAAGCCGGCGACTTTGGTGCAGTGAAGATGGGAAATACCAGTTCTTCTAAGATTATAGGAATTGGTGATATTGAGATACAAACGAACCTCGGGTGTAAAATAACCCTGAAGGACGTTCGACATGTACCTGATCTTCGGCTAAATCTACTTTCAAGGATAGCCCTTGACAAACAGGGCTATGTTAATCAATTTAGCAATGACACATGGAAAATGATGAAAGGTTCCATGGTTGTCGCTCGAGGACATATATGTGGCACTTTATACAAGACTCATATGAAAATGCATGCGGATAGCCTCAACGTAGTAGAACGTGAACCTTCTCAAAATTTGTGGCACCAAAGACTTGGTCACATGAGTGAGAAGGGATTATCTACTTTGACCAAGAAGGAGCTAATCACAGTTGCTAAGGAAGCTGTGCTGGATCCTTGCAGTCACTGTCTATTTGGTAAGCAACATAGAGTCTCCTTCAATTTCTCTTCTACGAGACGATCAGAGTTGCTCAATCTAGTACACTCTGATGTTTGTGGTCCCTTGGAGGTTGAATCACTAGGCGGTAACAAGTATTTTTTAACATTCATTGATGACGCTTCTCGAAAGGTGTGGGCATATTTCTTGAAGACAAAGGATCAAGTATTGGATTACTTCAAATCATTTCATGCCATGGTAGAGAGTGAAATAGGAAAGAAGCTGAAATGTCTCCGCACAGATAATGGAGGCGAGTATACTTCCAAAGAGTTTGATGCCTATTGCAAGACATACGGCATTCGACATGAGAAGACGGTCCCACGTACTCCACAACATAATGGAGTCGCTGAGAGGATGAATCGGACAATCATGGAAAAGGTCAGAAGCATGATAAGTATGGCTAAGCTACCAAAGCCATTTTGGGGAGAAGCTGTTCGAACCGCCTGCTACTTGATCAACAGATCACCATCTGTACCGTTGAATTTTGAAATTCCAGAGAAAGTATGGTCTGGTAAATATCCCTCCTACTCTCACCTGAGAGTATTTGGCTGTTTAGCCTTTGCACATGTATCCAAGGAGCTAAGACAAAAGCTAGATGCAAGGACCACTCCAAGCATCTTTATAGGCTATGGAGATGAGAAATTTGGATACAGATTATGGGACCCAAAAACAAAGAAGGTCATTAGAAGCAGGGACGTAGTGTTCCATGAAAACCAAAAATTAGAAGACATTGAAAAGCCCACAATATCTCCTAATTCTAATTTTGGTGTCCAAAATATTGCTCCAGATCCAGCACCAACACAATTCACCATAGATAACGACGATGAGCATGAGGAAATGCCGGAAGCAGAACAGGAGGATGAAGAAGGGGATATTGATTAGGGGGAGTCACAATCCTCTTCACCAGAAGTTGTTGGACCATCGCATCATTCAGATGATGATGCACCTCCTGAAATCAACGATCCACAGGTAAGAAGATCTGAACGAGGACGGATTCCATCAACGAGATATCCAGAATCAGAGTACCTTTTGCTCACTGACGAAGGAGAGCCAGAGAGCTTTCTGGAAGCACAAACTCATGTGGACAAAGACAAGTGGATACAAGCAATGCAGGATGAGATGGAGTCACTGCAAAAAAATCAAACATATGAGTTAGTTGAACTTCCGAAGGGAAAGAAGACATTAAGGAATAAATGGGTTTTCAAGCTCAAGAAAGATAGCAGTGGAAAGGTGGTAAAACATAAAGCCCGTTTGGTAGTCAAAGGATTTCTTCAGAAGAAGGGAGTTGACTTTGATGAGTTTTTTCACCTGATGTAAAAATGGCCTCAATTCGAGTTATCCTTGGATTAGTAGCCAATCTGAATCTAGAGCTTGAACAGATGGATGTCAAAACAGCATTTCTTCATGGTGATTTATATGAAGAAATTTATATGGAGCAGCCAGAAGGTTTTGAAGTTTCAAGGAAAGAAAACTTCGTTTGTAAGCTAAAGAAGAGCTTATATGGTCTTAAGCAAGCACCTAGGCAATGGTACAAAAAGTTTGACTCTTTCATGGTGAGTCAAGGCTATAAAAGAACAGCTGCGGATCAGTGCGTTTATATTCAACACTTTTCGGATGGCAATTTTGTTGCTCTTCTATTGTATGTAGACGACATGCTGATCGTCGGACAAGATGCAACAAAAATCAGGCAGCTGAAGAAGGAACTCTCCAAGTTCTTCGACATGAAGGACTTAGGCTCAGCTCAACAGATTTTGGGAATGCACATAACTCGAGATAAGAAGAATAGAAGGTTGCGGCTATCCCAAGAGAAATATGTTGAACGAGTGATCAAGAGATTCAACATGCATAATGCCAAACCTGTCAACACACCATTAGCAAACCACTTCAAGTTGAGCAAAAGTTCATGCCCCTCATCCAAGAAAGAGATAGAGGAAATGTCATTCATACCTTATTCTTCAGCAGTTGGAAGCCTGATATATGCCATGGTATGTACAAGGCCAGATATTGCCCATGCAGTAGGCAGGTAAAGAAATGTTGTGGTTAAAGAGATTTCTCCAAGAATTAGGGATCAAGCAGAAAGATTATAAAGTACATTGTGACAGCCAGAGTGCTCTTGACTTGAGTAAGAACTCAATGTATCACTCTCGAACAAAGCACATTGACATTCGCTATCATTGGATAACAGAGGTGATGGATCAACAGCTGTTGAGACTAGTAAAGATTCACACAAATGAGAATCCAGCAGATATGTTAACAAAGGTGGTTATAAGGGAGAAGTTAGAGCTATGCAGAGACATAGCTGGGTTAGTTGTCCGATAGCAATTGATTTGAATGCGACTGGAGGGGGAGAATTGATATATTCCAACCGCATTCAAGATTCTTCCATGCCGAAATTGTTGAAATTTCAACTGCTTAATAAACAAGTAATTCCCACCAACATGCATGCATGAAGGATGAAGAAGAAAATTTGAATTAAAGCTCTCCACCTTTTGATGGCCACAACTTCAATTGCTTAATGGAGAAGAAATCTATGCAAGAAGAGAATTTGAAATGAAATTCTCTAGCCGCAATTCTTGATTGGTTTTTGGCCACAAGTTTATGACGGTTTGTAGCCAAGATTTTTCTATAAATATGAGTTATCGTAAAGAGAATTAATATGTCCCTTGAGAGGAAGAAAAATAGGATAGAGAAGAGAGAAAAAAAGAGAGATTAGAGAGACTCTTTTGAGAGGGTTTTTTTTGAGTTTGTAAACTCCGTTGTAAATTCTATTCAAGTAGAAATAGAATTGTTTTTCCTCTTTTATTTTCTCTTCACGTGATCGGAGAATCACAACAAGAATGCGAGGTTAATAGGGTCATAGCGGACACTAATTTCATCCAACCCATTTTTGAGTTGGAGATCGAAGAAGATAAAGTTGTTGCTGCTACTGGTGTTGGCATTATCCAATCTGTTGAGAGCGGGAACATAAAAGTTCTTTACTGAGCAACTGGGACTCTCTTTAATGGTCTTTACTGTGATCAAAATGATCAAAAGGGTGATAATGAAGACGATTATCAGGCAGCAAAATTTGTATAAGATAAAGATAGGATGCGCCATAGCCCTTATGTCGTCCTCCCAACTCATTATGAAATTGTGGCTCTTTGAAGATAAAGAACTGAATTTATGAATACATCAAGACGATATGCTGTTTGAATTTATAGCCCCAGTTTCAATAACATGTGTGACAATATTTACAAGTTCTCCAAGTGTTGACCAAGTTTTGGAAGCATTCTCACCAATGCATTATTCAAAAGGGCTAAAACAAGCCCCTAGTATTGTTATTGGACAAATGTAATATCCCTTGCATTTGAAGTCAATGGCTATTTTTGACCTCCAAATCAAGGGTATAATCGGAAACCAAAACATAGCTGGTTGCAATGGTTGGAAAGATCTCAAGGACTGGCGTCACTGGCCCAGTTGACTTAATATTTTAATCAAAGTTTAAATTTAAGAAGATTATAAAAAACGCCCGTAGTTTGTTGAATAAAAAGCCATATATATTGAACTCTGTTCAGCGCCTAAGATGCAAGATTAACCTTAAAGAAAGACTTCCAAGTCATCAACAACCACATGGGATTATTAATGTGTGACGCGTGGGGCCACCATATTTAGAAGTCATGTTCTCGATATGTGTTATTATATCTAACTCCGTTTGAGCCACATTATTATAAAAATGAGAATGAAAAATATAGTCATTGTCCACATAAGAGATAAAAATTCAAATAAGGTGGTTTGATGTGATGGATAACGATCATATTTTTCATCTTAAAGAGGAATTAATGGAGCTTAAACAGGGCCTTGCACTTGATAATTTACTAACATTTTAATATGTATCTTTCTAGGATAATGATATTTGTACAAAATCTTGTTCACAAAATGGTGTACCCACTCTCACAAAATTAGCGGACCCCATGTGAATTTAAAAAATATCGATTTGTGGTCCCCATTGCCATCGTGAGTAGTAAGTAAGAGAGTCTGTTAAAAAAATTTGTACATGTAACATGATCCTTCTTTCTACACACATTTGTGCTTGGCATTCATACAACGTGTTATTTTAGATTTTATTATCTTTGGGAAATTAGAAGAATACATATTCCATTTAATAAAATTAATATTTCAGGCTTAAATTTTCAAGCTGAAATATTTTGTTAAAACAAAAATAAAATAAAAATACACATTAATCTACTACAATCTCTATAGTAGGGTACATGGTAACAAAAGTAAATGACGTATTATCTTGAATCCCTGTTGAGTCCTTCAACAATGTAAAACTCTTCTACTTCATTTTCTTGGTTTGTTATATGTCATCATTCTCATTTTGTTAAACAGGAAATACTTCCCACGCAAAAAATCGTTACTTCACCAACAAACGCTAAGATGAGAGGGTAAATCACAAATTATGACCAAATATTAAGTCAACGTCTACTCCTATTTTCTGTTGCCGGAAGCGATTTTCTCCATCAATTATGTGGGGGTCAGTTTAATTTTTATAATATATTGTGGTAGCCTCATTATGACAGCAAAAATGAAAATTTTCCATCAATTTGTGACTTTTTTTTTTTTTTTTATCATAAAGTTGAAGTTTTTCTTGACTGAATTTCAATTAGGGGAAGACTTTGACACAATTACGCTTCATTAGATCTTGTGAATTTATTGAGAGAGACGTTTAGATCCTTAAGCACACTTGTTGAGGGGCGTATGTTGTGCTTGTAGAAATTATATAAATGTCCTAGTGAATCTATACAAACGTATGGCCTTAGATTTTTTTATTTTAAAAAATTCAGAATCAAATTTTGTTAAAAATTTGCTAAATAGGTTAAGGTAGATTCGCCACTTCAATTTACAAGATTGTCTTTGTTGACTCCAAAAAATATCGCCAACAGATGTCAGTCCCACCCGCGCACACGTGGGCGAATGTCCAACACCCTAAGACGCGTGGACGGTCTAAAACGAGCAGTTCAAAGGGCGTGGGAGTAGCCCAACGACGCGGGACGGTGACGTTCAGAATCCGGCAGGTTGTTCGTGATCTGATTGTATAATAATTACCAACCGGTGTTCGTAAATGTATATGTAAATGTGTATAAACTCAATTTGTGTATTGCAAGTAAAAGAGAGAGAGTTGAGTAAAGTGTAGTTCTTTGTATTGATTCTTGCATTAGCCTTTTAATGTTATACAAGGGAAGTATTTATAGTGGTACATGTGAAATGGGGAGCCCTTGGATGAGGTGGCACGTGGCCTCATCTCTTTGATTTAAACATCTTATCAGGCATCAGGTTTGACTTGCTAACTTGTGGCGCATTTATTACTTGTGCAGAGCCCCCATACTAGTGACAAGATTTGATCTTTATGCTTATGACAAACATTCCATCAATCATTTGAATAAGATCTTTATGCAGACGATCTCTTGGGAGAAGTGAACATGGAGGACATTCCCTTGTGGTTCGGAGGCTCCTGCATCAGCTTCGGGGTTTCAGCCATTTCACACAATACTTCCGCTTGAGGGCTTCAACTATCTTCAACTAGCTTCGGCATCATGGATTCGGTTCATGGGCCTCGCCATGTGGACCTCGGGTATGTCACAGGCCTCGGTAAAAGGGAGCCTCGGCTAGTGGACTTCGGCTTGAAGGGCTTCGGCCATTGTCCACCCCGGCAATATATGCCACCTCGGCTGGAGTGCCACGTGGTTCGGCCTGAGTGGGCCATTGGCCCAGGTAGGTTGGCCAAGTATGACAATACACAACAATAGTCCCCAAGTTCAAGTATAGATATTTATGTCATGGTTGGAGTTAGAGATGTGCTGCTGTAGGTGAACGATGAAGAGCCCGAGGATGTGTTGAAGATGAGGCCGAGGTGATTGGGAAACCGAACCGTGAGGCTTGTTGGCTGAATGTTGAAGTTGAAGCCGAGGTGGTTGGGGAATCGAACCTGCGAGGCTTGTTGGCTGAATGTTGAAGAGGAAGCCGAGGTAGTTGGGGAACCGGACCTGCGAGGCTTGATGGCTGAATGTTAAAGAGGAACCCAAGGTGGTTGGGAAACCGAACCTGCAAGGCTTGTTGGCTGAATGTTGAAGTTGAAGCCGAGGTGGTTGGGGAATCGAACCTGCGAGGCTTGTTGGCTGAATGTTGAAGTTGAAGACGGGGCTCAATGGGAATGATTGTGCGTTGATAGCTGTGCCAATGATTTGATGTTTTATGCTTGTTTTCGAGGAAAAGTGGCTGACCCGTACGACTTCCAAGGCGCCTGCTGCCATCGAATTAAAAATACAATTATGATGGCAGCTGGAGCTTCTAGAAGTAGATGCGTTGGATGGGGCGCTTGGGAAGCACGCTGGAATTTGAGGTGCAGGTTTGAAAAATCATTTGAATTCAACGCCTCGGATTTAATCTACAATGAAGGGCTCAGATTGACCGAGATTCGATCTGATGGTTGGGGTTTGTCTTGGACCTCTATAAAAGGTGAGAAAATTCTATTTTTCAGGATTTTTGAACACTTGCAATCTGATTCTCTCTCAAAATCTTTAACTTTTCGGCATCGAGGCTGCCTGTTCTTTGATTTTCCAGCCTATCTCCGTTTGCGTAGTTCTTCCCTTAGGTATTATTCGCAGAAAAACCCTTTTTGTTGTGTTAATTTTGTGAAATAGAGTCCACCTCGAGTAGGGAGCTAGTGACTGTAGCGTCGTTAGATTATGGGGTCAGTCAGAGGGGGGATGCCGAGGCTAATAGGTATGCCATGACCGAGGACCCAGTAGATTATACCGAAGAGTGGGGGGCGTCTAGGGTGCCTTCAAGTATGACGTGGAGGAGGTTGGTGGAGATCAGGGAGAGATACAGTGTTCCTCAAACCATAGAAATGTTAGTTCCCTAGCTAAACGAGCGGGCCTGCTATCCGAGGCCCGGTTGTGTGGCAGTCAGTGAATACCTGTTTAAGGCAGGTATGCGTCTTCCTCTGCGCCCCTTTTTTAGGGCGGTGCTGAGGAATTTTATGTTGTTGCCGACCCAGGTTCTGCCAAATGGGTGGAGCCAGTTGGTCGGCTCGTACTTCCTGTGGAAGGAAGTGTCACTTGGGGAGGACATGCCTCTCCATGTATTCATGACCCTTTTCCAGCCTCGGGTCATAGGGAAGGAGTCCAGGGGGTGGTATTATCTTACACCTTGGGGGGCTCACGCACCCTTTGTGGTGGGACTGCCTTCCTCCATCAAGGGGTGGAAGGAGTCCTGGTTCTGGGTGCGAGGAAAATGGCAGGCAGTGGAGGGGGACAAGGCTCTTTCTTGCACAGTGCCAACCCAGTACTACGAATCTCGTGAGTCTCCCAACCCCTGCTTGTACTTCTGAATTGAACACTTGAACTTTTCTAACTGTTGGGGGCTTCCATTGCAGATTGTAGATCGAGGTTCAAGCTCAGCAGGGAAGAGTTTGAGGTGATAGAGGACATCTACTAGAAACCTCTGAAGCTCCGCCACTTTGACCACCCGATCGACAGGAGTCGCTACTTCCTGGATTTTGGACTGATGGCTTCCAGAGGTATGAGGCTCCCATAGTTGTAAATTTTCTTGTCCTTTTGTTTGGATACTGATGTGCTGACCTGACGTGCTATGCAGATAAATTCAAGAGGAGGGAGTACCCAGCTCCGGACATGATTACAATTCTGAAGGCCACCACCACTGTCAAGGTGAGGCCCCTAAAGTCGGGGTCCAGTGGGGCCAAGGAGGTCAGAGGCAGGGTGGAATGCCTTTCCAAGGATAGCACAACAAAGGCTTTCGAAGAGGGAGCTCCCCAGAGGCTAAGAGGAGGAAGCTGGTGCACGTCACCAGCTCATCAGGGAAATTTGGGACATCAGTGTCCCACGAGGCTAAATCAACAGGTGAGCCAAAGCTGCTCGCATCTGCCTCCAAAGCCATCAAAATAGAGATGGTCAGAGAGGTCGAGGTTGAGGAGGCCAGAGAGGAGGCTGCGAGGAGAGCTGCTGAGGCTGCTGAGGAGGAGGCAGTAAAACTGGTGGAAGGAAGGAGACCTTGGCCCCAGCCTTGGTGGAGGCTCTTCCCCAGGAGGTCCGGAGCGCCACAGAAAACTTTTACCAATTTTGGACGGACAGGTGGCAGCTGCATGCCTGCGATGCCACCGACCTGACGAGGGCTTTGGTGAGCCAAAGTGTCAGAACCTTTGGCCTCGCTTTTGAATGCAGGGAGGCCCTGAGTGATTTTCAGACAAGGACCCAGTCTTCGGAGGAGTCACAGAGGAGTTGAAGGCAGCTAGGGCCTAGGCGGAAGAAGCTAGGGCCCAAAAACTTGAAGAACTGGCCAAGTTGGAGTCTGCCTTAGCCCAGATTGAGGCCTTGAAGAAGGAAGTCCATGAGTCACAGTGCGAGGTGGCCTCCCTGACAAAGAAGGTGGAGGTCTTCAATGAGCACCAGAGAGTGACCGCCGAGGCCCTGGAGAAGGCAAATCTCTCCTTGGCGGGTGCCCAAGAGGCTTACCAATTCTTGGAAACCCAAATCAAGTGGTATGTGGATGATGCCTCCCATGCCAGAGAGGAGGCTCAACAGGCGAGGGAGGAGGCGGTGCAGGAATACGTCGCCAACTTCCATAACACAGAGGAGTATAAGAGCTTCGGTGCTTACTGGAGAAACTTTGCCTATGCTGAGGTGATGGAGCGAGCAGAAGAACTGTATCTCAATTTGGATCTGACTCAACTCAGGTCTGAATTCGTGGACGAGGTACCTCAGACCCCTGCTGAAGAGGTGCAGGGAAATGAAGCAGCTGAGGCAGAGGAGATAAATGCCGATGCTCAAGTTGCCGAAGCCCCAAGTACTGAGGCTCCTCCCCCATCTACCCAGGCTTAGATTAGTTTTCTTTTTAGTCTTTCGAATGTAATGGCCTGAGGCCCACTTTTGTAATCCTTGTTGAAGATCAATATGATGCCTTTTTCATTCATTGTTGTTTCTTTATCCAAGTGTACGCGCCTCGTTAAGCAAATGAACTTAAAAGTTGACAGAAGCACTAACTGAATAACTTTAACTTGGTACCTTAACTTCAATCACTTTAAACAACTGGATTGAACGACTATATGAACCTCGGACTTAAGCAAATGAACTTTACTTAAGCATAATAACTGTATGAGCCTCGGACATAAGCGAATGAACGACTGTATGAGCTTCGGACTTAAGCAAATGAACTTTACTTAAGCATAATAACTGTATGAGCCTCGGATTGCATGTGAGGTGGCTTCTCCCATTGGCGTTAAGGGAGGCATGTGCTAGCGCCTCAGAGTTCAAGTGAGGTGGCCCAGAGGTGGGACGCGAGCCTCTCCTCCGAGGTGACGACGCATCCCAGACATGATGGATGGTGTAGCCATGTTAAGGCTTCTCCCCTTGGCATTCAGCCAGGCCAAAGGGAGGCATGTACTAGCACTTCGGAGTTCAAGCGAGGTGGCCCAGAGGTGGGACGCGAGCCTCTCCTCCGAGGTGACGATGCATCCCAGACATGGTGGATGGTGCAGCCATGTTAAGGCTTCTCCCCTTGGCGTTCAGCCAGGCCAAAGGGAGGCATGTGCTAGCACTTCGGAGTTCAAGCGAGGTGGCCCAGAGGTGGGATGCGAGCCTCTCCTCCGAGGTGACTACGTAGTACAACACGTTAATTTAATCATTGGAATTTATTGAACCATAGAAATATTACAAAGGCTGGAAAAGGTCATCCAGCAAGATAGTACATTTATTGGTAATAGATCCTGAGGTGTTCTACGTTCCATGGACAGGGTTGTGCCTTTTCGTTCGTGTCTTCAATCCAGTAAGTCCCAGGTCAAACCTCTTCTCTGATTTTGTATGGACCTTCCCAGTTCGAGCCTAGGGAACCGGAACCGGGTACTTTTGAGGACAGGAAGACCCTCCTGAGTACGAGGTCGTTGATTCGGAATGACCTCTTCTTAACTTTCGAGGTGAAGTACCTTGTCATCTTTCTTTGATATGTGCCGAGCTTCAATTGGGAGTCATCTCTTCTTTCTTCAATGAAGTCGAGGTCGAACCTCCAAAGCTCATCGTTGGTTATCTCGCTGAAGTGCAGACCTCTTGGGGATGGAAGTCTGACCTCCACGGGGCTCATCACCTTAGTTCTATATGCCATGAGGAAGGGCGTTTTCCCTGTTGGGGTCCTGGTGGTGGTTCGGATCGCCCAAAGGACTTGGGGCATCTCATCAATCTAGGCCCCTTTTGATACATCAAGCTTCCTTTTCAGGACGTGCTTGATTGTCTTGTTCACGGCCTCAACTTAGCCATTTGCTTGTGGGTGGTAAAGTGTGGAGAATTGCTTCTTTATGTCGAGCTCTTCGCATAATTCTCTAACCTTCTTGTTGTCATTGTCTGAGACAATTAAGTAGGGAATTTCGAACCGACAAATAATATTTTTCCATAAGAACTTGGAGGTGTTGGCTTCAGTGATTTTTGCCAGTGGTTCAGCTTCGACCCACTTTGTGAAGTAATCAATGGCTACTATTGTAAAACTTGCCCCTCCTCTACCCTTAGGTAGGGACCTATGAGGTCCACACCTCATTTTGAGAAAGGCCAGGGGCTGGTGATGGCGGTCAAATCCTGCGATGGCTGTCTTTGCACAGGAGAGAAGCACTGGCATTTGTCGCATTTTCGTACAAACTCGAGGGCGTCCCGCTTTAGGGTAGGCCAGTAGTACTCCTACCTCTATATTTTCTGTGCTAGAGATAGACCTCCGGAGTGGTTGTCGCACACGCCCTCGTGGACTTCTCTTAATTTGTAGGTAGTCTCTTCTCCTCCGACGCACCGTAAGAGTGGAGAGGAGAAGCTCCTCTTGTATAGAATGTCATCAATGAAGAGGAAGTGGGCTCACCTCCTTCTTAGCTTGTAAGCCTCATTCTTGTTGGTGGGTAGTACTTGGTCTTTGAGGTATGCTATGATTGGCTGCATCCAAGTGGGAGTTCCAGCGATCCACATTACAGTAGGGGCCTCAATCGAAGGCAAGAGGAGGTGCTCAATAGGTACTACTGTGAGTAGCTCTGAGTCCTTGCTACTAGCCAGCTTCGAGAGTGCATCTGCATGCGCATTTTTGATGCGAGGGATCTGGATCAACTCAAACTTTTCGAAGGATGGGATGAGGTTCATCACCATTTTCAGATAGGAGGCCATCGTTTTGTCTTTGGCTGAGAAGTTACCATTGACTTGGCTAACAACCAGCTGGGAGTCACTGCTGATGAGTAGCCTCTTTACTTGCATTTTTGTGGCTAGCCTGAGGCCCGTAAGAAGTGCCTCGTATTCTGCTGCATTATTGGTAGCTTTGAATCCGAACCTCACCGTCGAGGTGAGTTTGTGACCTTCGGGGTCGATGAAGACAACCCCGACACCTGAGCCGACATCACTGGCTGACCCATCGACGAAGAGGTTCCATGTGGGGGACTCGGCAGGTTCCACGATTTCATCTACCTCGGGTATGTTGGAGAATTCAGCCACAAAGTCAGCCAAGGCTTGCCCTTTGATGGCTACCCTAGCCTTGAACACAAGGTCAAATTCACTTAGTTCCACTGCCCATTTCAATAACCTTCCTGAGACATCGGGCTTTTGGAGTACCTGGCTCAGGGAAAAGTTCGTCAGGATATGAATGGTGTGAGCTTGGAAGTAGGGTCTCAATTTCCTAGAGGCCGCGATCAAGGCCAAAGCGAGCTTCTCCATATCGGGGTAACGAGTTTCCGGCGATAGGAGCGCTTTACTTGTGTAGTATACAAGGAGTTGAGTGGACCCTTCTTCCCGAATCAGAACCGAGCTGATGGCCTCATTGGAGACGGCCAAATATAATTGTAGGATATCACCGGACTTCAGTTTGGAGAGGAGGGGGGCCTGCTCCAAGTGCCTTTTCAGGCATTGGAAGGCCTCTTCACATTCATCAGTCCACTGGAATTTCTTTCCAGCCTTTAGCACTTTGAAAAATGGGAGGCATTTGTGGAGACGAAGAGCTAAGTGCGACCACTCGCCCGGTAAGACTTTGCACCTCCTTCGGCTTTCGGGGGGACCTCATCTTGCATAGAGCCTCAATCTTCTCGGGGTTGGTCTCAATTCCTCGTTGGTTGACCATGTACCCCAAGAACTTGCCGGAGGCTACCCCAAAGGCACACTTTAGGGGGTTGAGCCTCATCCTATACCTTCTTAGGATTTGGAAAGTGCTGTTGAGGTGCATTGTGTGGTCCCCAGCCTCCAAACTTTTTACTAGCATGTCGTCCACGTAGACCTCCATTGTTTTGCCAATGAGGTCCATAAACATCTTGTTTACAAGTCTTTGGTAGGTCGCTCCGACGTTTTTCAACCCGAAGGGCGTCATTCTATAACAATACAGGTCTCGATCCGTGATGAAAGAGGTGTACTCTTCATCGGCCGGGTGCATGGGGATTTGGTTATAGCCGAAGTACGTGTCCATAAAGCTTAACAGCATCTTCTTGTTCGGTGGGAGAATCATCTGGGACATCAGCCATGACCATATCAGCTATGATTACATGGACATCCCGGGGCTCTACCTTCTTGATGGAGTTTAGATAGCACTCTCTTGAGCCTCTTTGGTCGCCTCTCACCGTTGCCACCCCATTTTCTGTAGGGAATTTCATGCATAGGTGGTGGATGGAGTGACTGCTCCCAATTCCTTTAGGGCTGGTCTGCCCAACACTCCATGGTAAGCCGACCAGCTGTCGACAATGAGAAACTCCATGAAGTTCATCATTGTTTGTGGGGATTCTCCCATCTCCACTGCAAGTGTTATCTTTCCCCTCGGAGTGATGCTATCTTCGGTAAATCTGCACAATGGGGTGGTGGTGGGCGTCAGCTGATGATCCAATATCATCTTATCAAAGGCGGATCCGAATAGAATGTTGACGGAGCTGCCGTTGTCCACTAAGATTCGTTTGAGCCCATTATGGGCTATGACAGCTCTCACCACGAGTACATTGCAATGGGGGTAATGAACCCCCTCGGCGTCTTCCTAAGTGAAGACAATGGGTGGAACTTGGTTTCTTCGGGAGCTACTATCCACAATGTAGCTTGTCAAAGAGGGGTGTTTGGCTTCCCGAGCGTAATTCCTTTTGACGTTTCGTGTTTCACCACCAACATACGTGCCTCCAAATATGGTATCCACCTCGTGGATAGGGGCCTCATCTTGAGCTTGTCGATTTCTTCGGTGCCTACGCCCTTCCCTGGGCCTCTCTGCATCATGCTCCCTTCGTCGTGGGGATACATCCCTTTGATGGGGAGCGGCCTCCTCACGCCCACGTCGGTTGTCGTACCTGGGCAGGGGCCTGTTCGCCTGGGACGAATCATGTCTGTCTCTAGCGAGTTCTTGCCGGGAGCGGTGTGCATAGTCTTTGCAGTCTGCTGTGTCATGCCCATAGGACCTGTGGTGCACACAGTATCCTGAGGTTCTCGTTTTTGACCTATTTCTAGGTCCTGAACCTCGACCTCGGCCTCTCCCCCGACGGGGTCCTTGCTGGGCCTCCATCTGATGGGGGTCAGTAATCGGGTTGACATCTTCATATGCCAAGGTAGGAACCGCATTCAAAGTAGTGGTGGCAAGTGCTTGGCCAGAGTTATTATTTTCGGCCTGGTTCATTTGGTAGCCCATCAGGTGGAAGGTCGGGCCTCTACCGCGCTATCTTTGAGGAAGTGGGAGGCCTCTACTTGCCCTATTCCTATGCTTGATCAATTCTTCATTGATGATCTCCCTTCTCATCATTTCGAGTAGGGCGTCATAGGTTGTGGGGTCTTGATTCTGCACGTCCCTCCTGAATAGGGTGTTCATGTTCAGACCTCCCCTCAATGCAGATAGTGCCTCTCGATCGATGACTTGTACGCAGTACGTCATCTCATCGGTGAAGCGTGATAAGAAGCTCTTTAGGGACTCCCCATGTGCTTGTCTCATGTCTTGGAGACGTTGGATGGGGGTCTCTCCTTCTTTGCTCACCGCAAACCTTTTCAGGAATGTTGTCTTGAACTCGGGCCAGCTTCTAATGCTCCCAGGTGGCAATCTGCTATATCAAATTTCAGCCACTCCACTAACCGTTAAATGGAAGGCTCTGTACTTCATGCCGGGGTGGCGCCCCTTAGGCTCATGTGAGTTTTATAAGCATTCAGGTGCTTCTCCGGGTCGCCTCTTCCGTCATACTTTGGTATTTTTGGCATAACATAGTGGCTTGGGACCTGGGCATTCCTTAGTTCCTTTGAGAATGGTAGATTGTCATCATCATCGTCCAAGTCGCAGGACCTCTGTTGTTCATCGGAGTCGTACTCATCAGCCTCATACCCTGGTTGTTGGTAAGAGGTTCTGGGGCGGTCCCTAGCCTCTTCCTCCCTCATCTGCTGCCTATTTCTAGGCGGAGCAACACGGGGGGCATTTTCATGCCTTCTCTCCGACTGCTGGGGCATTGGAAGTGGAGGAGGTGGCCTTGTTCGAGGCTATTGCTGCTGTTGCCTGAGCCTCAGTTCGACGGGGTTGATTCTGTCAAAAACACTTCCTGCCCTCCTATGTCTTGGATCTTGCTCATAAGGAGGTGGAAAATTATCATGGCTCATGTGGACCTCAGTGGGTCGGCCAGAGACGTAGTTGGAAGAAACATCAACTTCCACTTCCCTTTCAAATGGGCTTCCACCTCGACCATAGTCTGGTGAAGCAGCTCTATGACTTTGAACTTCATCCTCTTGCTGGTAGTGCCCTTGGGGGGCATATGGAGAAATGGGGAAGCCTCCCTGGCCCTGCATTTGGGCCATAAGCTCCCTTATAGCCAAGTTTTGGCTAGCAATATCACTCATGTTGGCTGCCATGACGGCCATTTCTCTTGATAGTCGTGCCGTCGCACACATCCCACCTCTTCTTTAATGGTGGTGGAGTTTCTGCCGAGCTACTGGGGCAGCCGACTGAGGAGGCACGATCGTGTTTTCTCTTACCCTCCTGGGGGGAGTATCTTCATTGGAGCTCATTTTCTTTTGTCAGACTTCAGATTTTGCTATGTAATGGGGCTTCTTCCTATTCTTTTTCAAGAACAAATCCTTTTTCAAGGGGGGTTGCCCAAATGTTTTTTCAGTAAGCTTTTACCACAAGGTTACTTGTGATTATGGTATGGTTTCTCACAGACGGCGCCAATCTGTTGACCCCAAAAAATGTCGCCAACAGATGCCGGTCTCACCCGCGCACACGTGGGCGATTGTCCAACACGCTAAGACGTGTGGAAGGTCTAAAACGAGCGGTTCAAAGGGCGTGGGAGAAGCCCAACGACATGGGACGGTGACGTTCGAAATCCGACAGGTTGTTCGTGATCCCGATTGTATAATAATTTCCAACCGGTATTCGTAAATGTATATGTAAATGTGTATAAACTCGATTTGTGTATTTCAAGTAAAAGAGAGAGAGTTGAGTAAAGTGTAGTTCTTTGTATTGATTCTTGCATTAGCCTTTTGATGTTACACAAGGGAAGTATTTATAGTGGTACATGTAAAATGGGGAGCCCTTGGATGAGGTGGCACGTGGCCTCATCTCTTTGATTTAAACATCTTATTAGGCATGAGGTTTGACTTGCTAGCTTGCGGAGCATTTATTGCTTGTGCAGAGCTCCCATACTAGTGACAAGACTTGACATTTATGCTTATGACAAATATTCCATCAATCATTCAAATAAGATCTTTATACAGACGATCTCTTGGAAGAAGTGAACATGGAGGACACTCCCTTGTGGTTCGGAGGCTCCTGCATCAGCTTCGGGGATTCGGCCATTTCACACAATACTTCCGCTTGAGGGCTTCAACTATCTTCAACTAATTTCGGCATCATGGCTTCGGTTCATGGGCCTCGCCATGTGGATCTCGGGTACGTCACGGACCTCGGTTACGTCACAGGCCTCGGTAGAAGAGAGCCTCGGCTAGTGGACTTCGGCTTGAAGGGCTTTGGCCATTGCCCACCTCGACAATATATGCCACCTCAGCTGGAGTGCCACGTGGTTTGGCCTGAGTGGGCCATTGGCCCAGGTAAATTGGCCAAGTATGACAATACGCAACAGTCTTTACATTGTTCGTACTTAACGTGAAACTTTTGTCAGGCAAACTGGGAAAAAAGTATTAGTTTTATACCATTTTGCGTGCGGGGCTACCCCTAATTATAGGGAGTTATTTTCTAAAGTTCTGTTTACATGAAGACACGCTTGAGAATTTACAACAATTTTAATATTTTACATAATTGTTCGTAGTATAATAGTATTCATACACCACATCGATTGATTATCTTGGACAAACACGAAGGATCCACATTTATGTTGGGTTTTGTGACCTAAATTAGATTGAATTTTTGAGAATATATATATATATATATATATTTTTATTTTTTTTATTTTTTTTTATTTTTTTTATTTCACGTGACTTTTTTTTTTGTTTCAATTTTTTGTGGTATTTCTAAAATTTGGCATACACCTCTATAAATACTGTACTTTTTTTTTTACAAATTTTGTATTACTGTAATATAAAATAATTGTGTAAGCAAAGTTATTGTTTTATTTTCTTCATATTAGTCAATTGAATAAAATACTTCATTCCTTTGGCATTTTTTTTAGCGATCATATGTTTCATATCATGTCATATATATTACTTCAACCCGTTATATTTCCCAACAATTTAATCTAATAAAAATCAATGTCTCCTACTTGAATTTTCAACGTGAGGTAATTTGTGAGAAAAAAATACATATTCCATAGTCTTTATAGTGACTTACATGATAAGAAAAACATTGGTAAAATTAATCAAATTTTATCTTGAATCCTCATCGAGTCGTTCGATATTGTAAACTTTTCTCCATTATATGCCATTTTCTTGATTCGTTCTTATAATTATGGTTATCTTTTTGGTAACCACAAAATACTTTTCAGGCAAAAGTCCATAGTTATTTCCCGGCAAAACATTATTTGGGAGGGATTTTTTTACACAAAAAAATTGATTTTTTGACCGTTATTTCATTATTTCAGCCGTAATTTTTAACTTTCTCTCACAGGTGAACCCCACTTTTCTTCTAAATGTCAAAATATCAATTCTCAAAATCCCTCCCAAACGGGCTAAGATGAGAGTGTAAGTTTCATATTAAGACCAAATATTAAGCCCATGTTTAATGTTCGTTATTTCATCGAAATGAGTTTTATAATAGTAAATTTTTAGAAAATGTGTGGTTAAAAAATAGAAAAAAAAATTTGGTTTATGTGTAAAATATTTTAGGGAAATTGTCATAAATGTTACTAAATTTGAAAATCCACAAAAAAAAATTTTATTTTCACTAAAGATGCTCAAAAAGTCACTTTTTTCTGTGAAATGTTCAAATTACCCTTAGTGATACATTTTTAGGAGCATTTAATGCTTAATTTGAATGACATTAATATTATGATGTGATGATTTAATTTGTATATTATAAACATTGGATATATGATTATTATATTTTTATCTTATAACTTACTATTTTGTAAATGTTAAATACAATATGGTCATATTTATTTGAAATTTTGAAACTCTTTTTCATTGATTTATTTGGTTTTATGTTTTTGAATGGTAAACATACCAATATCATCCACAAAATGTGAATGATTTCATATTTAATGGAGCATTGAGTTATTTATTTTTGGAAAGATTTGTAGTTCAGAACTGATTATCACCATTAATATTTTGAATAATTTCTTCAAAGGTACCAAATACATGTTTTCAAGCTTTCTGATAGTTCGACAATTCATCTTTCGAATTCGGCATTTCAAAATCGTAGAATTAGACATATCTACTATCAAACTCGACATTTAAAAACTGTCAGGATAAACAATTTAATTGTCGAGATTCAACCATTCATTTCACATTTTGCTATTAAATGAATTTAAATATTCAAAGATAACACTTTCATGCTATTAAATATTGACATATTGATTGTACAGAGTTCTTACCGTTGTAATCTCAATTTTTCAGGTCTTAGTAATCATTTGAGGTTCATCGTGTTGTATGAGAAAAAGTTTGTTCACGTAGATGACAAATGGAAGTGGAGAGTGGACGAAATCTCTTTCATTTTAGTTTCAACATGTATTACCCTATGCACTCGCTATGGTAAAGTTGGCCATAATCGAACCGTGTATTCTAACCCCATTCTAACACAACTCACATAAATAGGCTTGATGTCTGAAAAGTGGTCGAAATTTTATTTTGAATGTTCCCCCGATAGCATTGTACATTGTGGAGTTATATTATCATTTTCATTTTATTATCGTTTGCAGACATTAATCGTATTTAAGTTCACAAGTAAAATAATTACATAGACAAAAGTTGCATACCATCCCAACAGAAGGAGTCTATCATTTTCGATGGATGGTTGTAAAGTAGAAAATTGGACTATAAATAAGATGTATAAAGGACATACTATTCCCGAGCACATTCTCAACTTACATTATCATTTTCAACTTATATTATCATTACTATTTCATTATCGTTTTGCAGACATTACATAAGATCCTAACAGTTAAACTGTCAGTCCGAACAGAAAGTTTCTGTCATTCTCGATAGTTGGTTGCGAAGTAGAAATGTAACTACAAATAAGATGCATCAGGGATAAGCTATTGCAAAACATTTGGTAAAGACGTTACCATATTCATCTCTTACAAAACTATAATACATAATTTAGTACATAGACGTAAACAATTATAACCCACTTCAATCGTTGTCGACCTTTGAATAATCTTCCCATTGTTTTCATCAGAATCGTTCGAACTTATGACAATTATCTTGGGAGATGGAACGTTCGCCAACGACTTATCATTGTTGGATTCATCTTCAAACGGAACCATGAACTCGAACACATCATCAAGTACACTGGGCAGTGACTACGAGGCTTCACTTGAAATTTCATTCAGGTTGGGAAAATGAACAATAGAAATGGCTATCTTACCATTTGGAGGGTTGACTTCCTCATCATTCGAAGAAATTATGAAAAAAATGGGGACGAACTGGGTATTGGCAAAGGCTCATTCAAGTTCAACGATTTGTTGATTCCGGGGGACGAACCCATTATCTCGATATAGTTGTATTAAGTGAACTGTTTGAAATGTTTGATGTATAAAGTGTCACAAAGTGAGAGAAGTGTTTAAATGTAACTGAGAAGAAAGTCGTGCCATGCTATTTACAATCAAATTCTTTGAAGGAATT
Source organism: Olea europaea var. sylvestris (assembly GCF_002742605.1). Taxonomy (NCBI): domain Eukaryota; kingdom Viridiplantae; phylum Streptophyta; class Magnoliopsida; order Lamiales; family Oleaceae; genus Olea; species Olea europaea. The sequence goes on from NW_019239802.1 coordinate 312,725, forward strand.
AATTATGGTCATTTACAATACAACCACCAAATCACAGATTTAAGTGTTGCTTGAGTGAAAATTGCTGTGATGATTTAAGGTCTAGGTGTACCTTTATCCTCCAAACTTTGTACATAATTTATGGAAAATGTGAATATTAAATCATGTGTACCATTTTATCTTGAAGTTTCCTACATGTAGTTGTTGGTAATCAATTTTTATAGAAAATATGAATATTAAATCACGTGTATTATTTTATCTTAAAGTTTTCTATATGTAATTATTGATAATCAATTTTCATGAGTACTTCGTATCTTAATTGTAGCATTGTCCTGAAATATTTTTGGTATTTAAACTTCTCATAATCAGAATGAGTACTTTGTATCTTAATTGTAGCATGGTCCTAAAGTATTTTTGATATTTAAACTTCTCATAATCAAACTTCAATCAAGAAGTTCAACAATTTTTTCTTGTACTAATCGAATAATCAAACAAATATGAGAAACGAAAAAATGATCAAATGTGTAACCATATGTGGATGCAACCATCAGATCGTGTTTATAACCACATTTTTTAAGGGAATCAAAATGAGGTCATTTAGTACATTATCACAAATCGATTCCAATGTAGTATTAACAAATTTCATCACACTATTTCTTAACTCTATTTCTCCTCTCCTTGGTGTATGGAATCCTAAAAGATGCTGCAGAAATCGAATGTGTGTCGATCACCTCCTTTTTGTGTTAACAACATCGTTGCTTTCGACAGGTATGGTGGCCGCCTTCATCACGCCACAAGCTAAGGAAACTTCCTCGTTGTCCGAGCATGACACTTCAGGCTCTACGACTCCTCTATCTATTTGAAAACAACATATGTTACACTAATCAACATGAGTTCAATATTTCTAGTTTGCAAACTACGAAATGAGATGAGAGTATTTAAAATTTTGAATTTCTCATAATTAACGCATATACCATTCACCTCTTGGTTCTCACTAAGCAATGGACCTTCATGGTCATCCATGCCTCCTCCATTTAGTTGAAAACAACAATTACAAAACTAATGGACATGAATTCAATATTTCTAATTTGAGTACTACGAAATGAGATGAGAATATTTAAAGTTTTGAATACATCATAGATCAACATATGTTACACTAATCAACATTGAGAATTCCAATTCATCTGTCGAGAATGACAGTTCATATCGACAGATGACTCATCTATCGATATTTAGTCATCTGTCGAGAATAATTGAAACGAACTGTTGAGAATGACAGTTTTTCGTGACAGATGGGTCACATAACTATATGTCGAGAAGTATATGTCGAGAAGTTCTCATGTGTCGAGAATTTAGAATTGTACAGACTTTCATTGCTACAAATTAAATAGTTAACTTAAAAGATTCGGTACCCATGTCTAACTTAGAAAAATGTAATTAACAAGGTAGGTTGGAATGATAAGTATAATACAACAGTCAGCTACCACAAAGCAAACAAATTTAGTGAAATATGAAGTCAAAAATTGACAGAACTTGAAATATTTTTTTTAGAAAAAAAAAATCATACATAACACACCAACAAACCAAGAAAAATCAAAATCCTCCACCCCCCCCCCCCCAAAATGGAGAAATCCAAACTACCTATAAATGTACACCTCAGGCAAAGTCAAATCCAAAATAAAGAACAAACTAACTCACGGTCTAGATGTAAGGAACACAAAATTGATGGCACAATTTAAGAGATAGAGAAAAAAAAATAGAAACATTAGTTAAAAAATTGAAATAAAACCTTCAATTGTTCGAAAAAAGAAACGCACATATTCGAAACCTTACCTAACGTACTCTCCTTCCTTCTGTATTGATGTAATGAGCGGGATCCCAACACAAGAACTTCATCTCTATACAATTTTCACAAAATCTAAAGAGGAAACATAGAGAAGAAGAAAGGAGAAATGACAATTTTTGCAATGGTTGTGTGGGGAAGTAGAGTTGTGATTGAATTGAAAAATAGAATTACATGGGCAAGGAAACGTTCTGGAAAGAGAAAAAGAAATGAGTTAATAGTTAATAATTTTTGCATTTCTATATATTGTAATGATTTTGAAATACAATTGTGAGGTGATTGATTATCACTTCTTTTTTTTTTCACTTTTTGTACAACTTTTTTATGTTGTCAACTCAAGAATGTGTAGGGTATTTAAATTTAGTGGGCCAAAAAATTTCAAAAATGACAATCTTTCAAAGATTTTTAAAAAGTGACATTTTTGAAAATGCAAAACAAAAAATTGACATGGAATGCAATTTTCTCAATATTTATTGTCAAAATGTGTAGTTGAAAATAAATTTAATAAAAAATAAATTTTGAAATAATGGAATCAAATAGGGGCTAAGCCTATTTCTAGTCCCACTTTTTTTATTTACTTTTTTGACAAAAGAAATTCTCCATCAATTATGTGGGTAGGTTTAGTTTTTTTTTTTTTTTTTATATATATATCACAAAGAATGGAAATTTTTCCATCAATTTGTGGCTTTTTTAATTCTAAAATCGAATTTTTCCTTGATTGAATTTCAATTGGGGAAAGACTTTGACACAATTACGCTTCATAGTTTTTGTAAATTTATTGAGAGGGACGTTTAGGTCTTTAGAGACGCTTGTTGAGAGGTATATGTGGTGCTTGTGAGAATTTTATAGATATCCTAGTAGGATTAAGTCACCTTAAAAGAAAAACATGCCCACCTACTTGATAGATGCAGTGTTGATAGTAGATGATTTATATAAAAATTGACTATTTTTTAAACAGTTCAATGAACGAATGCCATGTGGTATTACGTCAATGAAGCGGGCAAATTTTTCTGACAATGAAGCATGATTGATCCTAATAAGTCTACACAAACAGTAGCTTTGATAGGCCCTAGTTTTTATTTGTTTTATAAATTCAAAATCAAATTTATCATATTTTTTGCTAAAAGAATCTGCTAATAGGTAGAAGCTAGCTATAGCCCGTCTTAGAACAGTTCCAGAGAAGAACATGATTGTCTTCACATTGTTCATACCTAACATGAAAGTTTAATTAGGCAAACTGGGAAAAAGTATTAGTTTTATACAATTTTGTGCATAGGGCTACCACTTATAGGGTGTTATGCTTTAAAGTTGTGTTTACATGAAGACAAGCCAGAATTTTCAAGCTGAGATAATTTGTGAAATATTCCATAATTTCTATTTTAGCGTGCATTGTAATAGAAACATGCGTGAAGTTTACGTATTATCTTGAAGCCTTATTGAGCCCGGCATCATTGTAAAACTCCTCTTTCGTATAAAAAATTCTACATATATAGAACACTGTTTCACAAAAATTGGCCAGAAATCTCACATTGTGCGGTCCTATGTGATGATTAAAAATCCAAAAAATCACCCACCCTCCTGCTATTGTGTCTTATCCGTGCAATTCTGAACATGCAAAATTACTGTTTTTGTATACTCTATTTTCTTGGTTTGTTGCTTCACTGGCGAAACGTTAAGATTCCAAAAAAAATCTCAAATTATGATCAAATATTAGTCTATGTCTACTCCAATATTTATTTTTTGGTGGCCAAAAGCCGATTTCCTCTATCATATATGTGGGGTCAATTTAAATTTTGTAATATATATACAGTGGTAGCCTCCTTATGACAATAAAGAATGGAAACTTCTTATCAATTTGTGGCTTTTTTATTGTAAATTCGAATTTTTCCTTAACTGATTTTTAATTGGAGGAAGATTTGACACAATTACTCTTCATAGTTCGTGAATTTACTAATAGGGACATTTAGATCCGAAAACACCCTTGTCGAGGGGTATATGTTGTGCTTGTAAATATTGTATAGATATCCTTGTGAGTCTACACAAATGGCAGCTTCTGTATTCCTTAGTTTCCAATTTAAAAAAAGCAAAATCTATTTTGCTAAAAATATGTTAAAGAGGTAGAAGCTAGCTATAATTTATCATCACTTTAATTTAAATAGGGAAATTATTGTTTTTATACCATTTTGCCTGTGGGGTTGTCACTTGATGCGAACCCACGTAATAATAAAGCTACAAAGCCCATACGAGATTGATTTCAAACTCAGGAAAGCCAAGAACCAAAGTATTGAGTTCAACTCACAAATATTGAACCAAGAAACCAACAATCGCCGACAATGTGTTGACCACTTGATCGAAAGACTTGAAAATCTCTCCCAAAAAGTTTGAACACCACAAAAATTAAAAATCTTGATAAGATTATAATTTGTTCAACAAAGAACAAATGATTGACTCAAATTGAATATAATATCAAAGTTCTAATTTACAATGAAATAATATGTCCTATTTATAAGAAACTCATAAAACTCTAGTTGAATCGAAAAGGAATCCTAAAAGATAACAAAGATACCAAAAAACTAGAATTCTAACCAAAATAAAAGATCTTGCAAAATTTGAAAAATTTGTGATCACAATTGAACTATGCGGTCGCATAGCTTAATCCACATGCTAGACTTTCTGGTTGCTTCTATGCGATCGCATGGACCTTTACACTACTCAGTCACATAGTGTAATCCAAATCCTCCTAGTTTGCAGCCTAAATCGAGTTGACCCATCATGCTTCGACTCCCCAGCCCATCATGAAACTTGTTCTTTGGCATGTTAACATCAACCTTTTGGACTCCGTGGCTTGAACACTTGATTGGTGGCTTGGATCACAACATCCCCTCCATCTTCGATAGGATTCGACCTCTAATTTGTACTTTGAAGATTCAAATTGTAGCCATCATCTTCAATCATTTTATTGACATGGAATGGTTCATCTCCTCTAGGATGAAACCTAGACCTTCTTTGCAATCGAACACTCCCTTTCGCCTCCGCATCCAAACCCAATCGCCTAGTTTGAATACTTTACGCCTTTTTCCTTTGCTACCTTGAGACACATATAATTCAACTCCCTTGTCATAGTTGAATACTTCTCCTTCAATTCTCATCAAATCCTTCGCTTGCATCGAATCAATTGGTTATTCAGTGGGTGGTATCCCATCAATTAAGTCTTCCTGGAACAAGTCTTTGAACTCCTATAATAAAGAAATATCCAAATAGGGGAGGGATTTGTTAGTCCTCACCAAAGCACTCTCAATCTCATTCTTTTTTGCATAGAAACTCACTTTGAATTTTTTTTTCCTCTCAGAAGAGATTCTCTTTCTTTTCTTTCTGTGGCTCTACTATTTTTTTTCTCATACTTAATCACCTTACTATCTTCTCTCCTACTCTCATTTTCTTTCCTTTCTTGTGGCTCTACTTTTTTTTTTAGCTACACTTTATTTTCTCTCCTTTTCCTCCCTTGTTCCTTCATATGATCAATTTGAGAATCAATCACGTCATGAAGCTTTGATATTTCTAGTTTGAAAACTAAACCAAACAAGGTGTACTACTAACATGCTTCACAATAGGTGTTTCACCCTTCAGTGGGTTCTCAGATCCATCACATTCACTAGAATTCTCTCTAAATTCCCTTTCATGCCTATCTCTCCTATCCCTGTAATAGTAACTAGGTGTATATCGCTTCCTTATGATAGCCTTCGACTCATCCCAAGTTTTAATGGGCATCTCACATTCCTCCTCTTAGTTGTCACTACTTGATCCCACCAAGTAATAGCATAGTCGGTGAACTCAAGTACCACAATCTTTACCTTATTTTCCTCTGAGTAGTTATGACAATCAAATATTAGTTCCATCTTCTTCTCCCACTCCAAGTACGCGTCAGGATCATTCCTTCATTTGAATAAAGGAGTCATTTTAATGTTGCCTATATTTCCGACCACTCCATCTCCAACGAGATCTCCATCCATTCTTTCATGCCTAACGCCTCTATTCCTCATTCTCCCTACCTCAGCATCCACTAATATCCCCTCATCAATATCATTACCCGCTTCACAATCACTACGATTCTCCGTCCTAGGCTCTCTCATACCATGCTTCCTTGCATTAGGAACTCCCCTACGTAAAATGGTATGTAATGGGTCTTACATTTCCATCCAAGCCTCTTGCCTATCCAACTTGTCCCTAACATCTTCAAATAACCTTTCAAACATTCGTATCAACTCCTTAGAAATGCTGACTTGACTATTGTTCCTACTTGATGTAAAGTTGTCTCTGTTAGACACCTTAAATCTGAAATATTATCTGATTCACATATGTTCTCTCGTATATTACTCAATTTGACTTTTACCTTCTATTAGTCTCACCGCTATGCTTTTTTCCACTCAATGCTTTCACCCTAGTACTTCAAAGAACAAATTCGGTCTCAACCAAGTCTTATTCTCAAGAATTCAAACAAAAATGTAAGCGAGTTTTATAATTTTAGAAGACTCAAGAAAGAAATAAAAGAATTGGACACTTTTGAATAGGAACTTTTAATTTAAGAAAGTGGTTCTTGAATTTTAGGTTGGATAAGACTGAAACATATATGTATATGGATGTATAGAGATTTTTTTTACCCAAAAAAATATGAACTTAAACTACTGGTAATTTTGGGAATTTTTTTTTTCACTTGAAAATTCAGTTACAAAAGGACCAAAACAAAAGAAAATTGATTTGGGTGCTAAATTCGCTCAAAAACAACTTTTGAATTTTTTTGGTATTTTTATGAAATAAAGACTCAAAAGACGAAGAACACGAAAAACACAAAGAAAAATGAAAACAAAGACTCAAAACAAAAAGAAAATAATATAACCTTAATTTTGGAGCCTAAACTCTAATACCAATTGATGCGAACCCACATAGCAATTGAAGTTATGAAACTCATATAAGATTGATTTTAAATCCAAGAAAGCCAAGAACCAAAGTTTTGAGTTCAACCTTCAAATATTGAACCAAGCAACCAACAATCACCAACAATGTGTTGATCTATTGATCACAAGACTCGAAAATCTCACTTGTGAAGTTTGAACGTCTCAAGAATTAAAAAGCTTGATAAGTTCGTAATTTGTTCAACTAAAAACAAAGGATTGAAAGCAAATTTGCCTCTCAGATTAAATATAATATCAAAGTTTTAATTTACAATGAAATAATAGGTCCTATTTATAGAAAACCCATAAAATTCTAATTTATATATATATATATATATATATATATAAGAATTCCCCAAAACCCCATGAATCAAACTCGTAGTCGTTTACAAATCAAAACAAGTTGAAAGAATACCTCTCATAGCATGGTTTCATCGCATAGCTTCTTGGTATGCGACCTCATAAAAGAATGAAATCCACATGTTGGTAGCTTGAATCAAGTTGATCCTCCTCCGTCTGTAGCTTGAATAAAAGACTGAGATCCTCCTCCGTCTGTAGCTTGAATCAAGTTGATCCATTGTGCTTCGGCTCCCAAGCCCATCATGAAACTTGTTTTTTGGCATGTTGACGTCAACCTTTTGGACTCCGTGGCTTGAACACTTGATCGTGTGGCTTGGATCACATCACCACTCATGGGTAGTCGTGTTCTAGGAATGTGTTATTATACATGAAAACACACTAGAGGACCAAACAGGGCTAAACCATTCATCTTGGCTATATATATAGTGGTTTACAAGATGAAGGAAAACAAAGACAAAGCAGTCATCCGTTCATATACATTTTCGTGACTATCATGGCCTAAGATGGATGCTTTGTGTGTCTTTTCCTTTGCATTTGCTTGACTTTGTCTTGTGTTTTGATTCCCGTTGGTGTATCTCTTCAAAGCATCAAGCCAAGAATTTATATAAATGACCTTTATGCTCCTGCACTCAACATACACATTCCTTCCAACGCTACCAGTAGCAACACTTTCATTTTCTTCGATCTCCAGCTTGTTAACATGATGGTAGCCAACAGTGTGTATTATGGAGATTTGAACCTCAGCCTCTTCTACGGCCCAAATGGAAATATTCCTTTCTTAATTAGACAGTTCCTCGATTCGAACAGGGTGAGAAGAATAGAGATGATTGGAGAGACGTTTTGGAGACTCATGGACTGCCTTGGGCAGTGGCAGCCTTGAGTATAGGCGAAGTAAGCGATTATCTAAGGCCCCGCTTTGGTGAGAACCCCAAATTATGTAAAATTAATTGGTTGGTTGAAGAAAAATGAAAATTATATATATGAAATTTTGAAAATAGAATTATCGTATGCAAACATAAAAAACTAATAAAAATTGAAATTACAAAAATGTTTAAAATATATATATGACAACAAACTTATCACTTATATTTATTTATCACAAACATTACTTTCCCTATTTATAATTAAGTTGACATTTTATCTTCAAAACATTCTTTTTCTTTTTCTTTTTTTTAACCAAAGAAATGGTCTCTTTGTCTTTTCAAATTCCATTTCCGACAATCACCCATCATTATTTTTTCAACCCAACAAAATATAAATTATCTCCCTTTGAATTAAAATTTTGAAGATTCTATGCAATTTGATTTGATCACGCGAAAATCTGGGATGCCAACTTTGTGAGTTTATTCCGACCAAATCCTTTGGAGTTTTGAGGAGATTTTGGATGCTAATTATAGAGGACGTTATGGGCTTTCCAATGGTATCAAAATTTAGCTATTTTGGTGGTCGGAAGTTGTTAAAAAATCGCCGCAAAAGTCCACCAAAAATCTGAAAATTTGGGCAGATTTTTACCTTTTCGGGTAGCCAATTTTGTGGATTTATTCCGGCCGAAATCTTTTGAATTTGGGGGAGATTTTTTATTTAATTGAAGAGGCCATTGTAGGCTTTCCAACAGTATCAAAATTTGATGGTATCGATGGTCGGAAGTGGTCAAAAAATTGCCGCAAAAGTAGCTCAAAATTTTTTAAACTTGAGTCTACATTTTTGAAAACGTCCCAATACTTAAGTGACCGTTACTGAATGTTTTAAACTTCAGTGACTATTTTGTAATTTTCTATAAGTTTAGTGACCGTTTTTCAAATTAACCCGTTAAAGAATGGGAATGGGGTGCGCTGGTGTGGTGTGGTATGGTATGGGTATATATATATATATATATAATGTGAAATTTTGATTAAATTTGTAATTGCGACTCATAATTTGTTAAGTTGTGACCAACTGGTTTGATAATTTGTGTTCAAGAAATAACTTGTTACCAATTAATTTGATAATTTGTGATCGAGAAATAAATTGTGACCTATAAAATTTGTTATCGAAAAACAATAAATGTTCTATTAATTTGATAATTTATCATCGATAAATAAATCGTGACATACAAAATTTGTGATTTGTGTTAAAATGGCTGAGAGAAAATCACACCTATATCGATGAACAATTTTCTTAATGGAACTGGCAATAAAAAGCTGTAAAAATGCTTATCACTGCCAACACCAGCTGAAACTATAATTCAAATTGTAAAAATCAAAAAACAAATAAAAAATAAAACTATGATTAGTCTCACATCAAGAAATTCAACCATTACTTCGAGATTGTGCTTTTGACCTTGTTCACAAAGTTGAGTCGTCGAAGAATAAAAGGAAGCAGAGATTTGACGAGTTTGTAATTCAAACTTGGTCGAGGGTGATGAAACTGGGATTCAAGACGAGAAAGACAAGAGGGTGGTGCCTATGGTCTAGTTTCATGGGCTGATAAGCTAGAAAGGCTCTAATTATTGGTATTGAACCAAAGTAATAAATGTTAGATATTTTTCATCATTTTGCATGTATTTATTTTTTGTTTTGCGAATGATTTTCTGCCCCGACTAGTGTTTGCCGCGCGCAACAGGGATCGACCTGAGACGCATGCTTGTTTCTTAGAACATCAAGAAACAGTTGCACCTCCTAAAGTAAAAATCCAACCTGTTGTGGATTTAGAATTCGATTCTATGTTGTTCCAACTTGAATCGTTGTATCCTTCAAGTATAGCGGGAAATCCAGGATAATGTAATTCATAATCAATAGTTCCTTTCAAGTATCTTAGGATTCTTGAAACCGCATTCCAATGTTCTTTTTCTGGATTACTAGTGAATCGACACAATATGCCAACTGCATATGCAATATCTGGTCTTGTGCAGTGAATAGCATACATAAGACTTCCAATCACACTTGCATATTGTAGTTGGTCATAAGATCTACCAGTATTTTTCATTAACTTAATACTAGAATCTATCGGAGTTAATGCGTGTTTATGACCCATATGACCATATCTTTTAAGGATATTTTCAATATAATGAGATTGATTTAGCAATATGCATCCATCTTTTCTTATTATTTTAATCCCTAAGATCACATTTGCTTCGCCTAAATCCTTCATGTCGAAGTTAGACTTTAGCAATTGTTTGGTCTCGGCAGCGCCCCCCGTGGGGGCTCGGGGGCAACGCCCCCAAAAGAGAATTTTATTTTTCAAAATTCTTTGAATAGGTGCATTTGTTCGTTTTTAATAGTCACTTCCAATAGATGTATGCAAGAATTTTAAGGGACACACCTATTCAAACGGTTGCCTCAATTTCTATAAATTCTGGACGAATTCTCGTTTGCAAAACATATTAAAAAAAATTATTCTTCCCTCTTTCTCTTGGCATCAATCAGTTATTTTCAAGTGTCTTCTTGGTTTGATCAAATAGTCACTATTTGAATCAAACGTCTCCATTGTATCCTGAAAGAGATTTTCTATCATACCTCAGTTGTGACTTTGTTGGATAGGGGAGAAACATCTCTTAAAAGATAACGTTTTTTCATGCCTTGGAGTTCATTAAATATTCAGATTTCCCTACATTTTTCTCAACAATAAACATGTACAGCATACGGTTTTGAGAATTTATTGACCTAATCAATAAACAATCAAATGGTCATCTCAGACAATTACAACTATATATAGGATCAGATACAAAGATAACCAAATCTTTCCTTACAAAATAATGCAAGACACAACACAAAAACTAAAATATCTACTGCAGTTTTAATCACAAATTTTATCAAACATTAACTAGAACTATACGTCAAATTATAGCCAATTGTATAAATCATTCAAGAGATTGATGTAGATTTTATCACAAAATGAGACGGATTTTGGTTTCATGCAAGACTTGGAAATGGAATTGGAATATGTTTTTCCATCTACAACGACATGGTTATATTACTAACCCAGTGTCTTGAAGATGCAACATAACTAAAATGTTGTGTAACTAATACCAATACGTAATTATATTGAGAACTAGAGCTCGAAACTCAATTTTGGAGCTTATTAGCTGTGTCACATTTGAGTGGAGCTCGTTGGCTATTTTATAAGCACACAGTGTGAGACTACATATAAGATGCCACAAATACTCTACCCGCAGAAATGTCGATTTGTGTGCTTATAAATGCCACAGATACTCTACACACAAAGTGTTAAAAACAATCGCACACTTTGCGTGTTTATAAGAAAGTCAATATGCTCCACCAAGGTCATTAATAGAATTAGATATAATATTGAGGCAAATTAAACTGTCAGAATAAATAATAAAGGCAATAGCATACGTTCTACATCTATTAGATCAGAGCAATGACTTTTTAACTAGCCGTTTCTCTTTTTTAATCTAATTTTCTAATTTATTTTAGGACAACTTGTGCCCATGACTTACAAGCCATGACCTCACAAAATGCATGAATAAAATATGACCGTTATCCATCACATTATTTGGCCATTAAAATGAAAAATATAATCGTTATTCATTACATCAAATCACCACATTTGAATTTCTATCTCTTGCATAAGACCCATAACGACTATATTTTTCATTCTCATCCTTACATTAATCGAAAACAAACGAGGCATAAAATCCGTACTAATAAAATATGTTTCATTAATCAACGGAAGTCTAGACTGCTGATGAATTTTATATGATAGCGTTATTATGTTAAGCTTGTGTCTAGTCCACAATTTCTCCTTTTTTTTTTTTTTGGCAGAATCAATTTTCATTAACAATCATTTGAGGGTCCATTCGCATTTCATGTTTTTTGCAAGACAAATTGTGACACCGAAGAAACATAACATCTCATCCCATCAATACTTTTGCTTTTTAATAATGACATGTTTGCCCTGTTCGGATTTTCAATTTGATGCGTAATTTCATGACACAATCACATTGTAGAGTAACTTTTTGGCCCAAGATACACCAAAGTCATAGGTTTCGTTTCTTTAATGGAAAGGGTAATATAATTTTTGGATATGCTTATCGAGGGACACATTTGGTACTTCAAAGGAAAGTGTGCACAAGGGTGTCAACTTTTGGACCACTATTACTAATTTCAAAATTTCAAATTTCATGGCAAATTCTACTAAAAATCTTATTTCTAACAAAACCAGACATGGGTGAAGTAACATGATGAGATGAAGATAATTCTCTCAATATTTATAAGGGGAAGCTAACCCCTATTCGTAAACCACATTACACATAACTAGCTCCTATAATATTTTACATTAAAGCATATTTAGCTCAGCTTGAAAGCCGAAAATGACTTATGTAGGACAAAAATGCTTATAACTAGTTGTTTTGACACCAAAACCAAACTGATTCCAATTCCACCTCTCAACGTTCGATAATTTAGACTTTATTAAATAATAAATGAAAATTTTCTTAAAATTTATATGTAGCGCTGTTATTTAACTCCATTCTCGTGGGATATTAACAGAGATGAAGCTGATAGACAACACAACAATTTATGAGTTCTTCAGACCCTAAACCCAATGTTTATTCTGTTGGGAATTTACTTAAACATGCACAGCGGAAATAAAAACAATTTCAATTCCCACCAGGATTCATCTTTGTATTTAGATAAGAACTGTGATGAAAATTATACCTTTTCTTGAATCTGCAAACTCTTTTGCGTTATCTTTGTTCCAGCAACTTGAATTTGCCTCCCACAGCTGTCCAATTGTCCAGTCTCCAATAAATTCCACACAGAGAATAGACTGTAGCGGCTAGGGTTTTTCCTCTTGTGCTAGCAAGAATTATGAAAATTTTATGGCTCTAAAACCCTAACCATGTATTTATATAAGCCCAAACAGGCTCGGTCCGGTCCGGTCCAATATTTAATTAATCCATTTAATTAATTTCGGTCCTTGAATTAATTAATTCGGGGCTATAAATAACCAATCCAATTGATTAATTTATCCAATGATTGTTAAATTAATTAATTGGCAATTTGCAATCTTCCAATTCTCTTTTGTATGTGACCCATCAGGTTCTCGACCACGATACTTAACGACGTGAAATATTATTTTGATCTAATCAAAACTGATAAATCAAACACCCTTTTAATTTATCACAAATTCACATTCGCCGTCCCAGATTGACATCTAGCAATGTTTCGGGGCAACACATGTGATGGGAAATGTCACATGGTATAACAAAACCAAAACTGTTCGTTTACCATGAAACTATAATCCCTTCGTCAATATGATCTGATCAATTACGAGATATGGAAGTGTGTCAATCTCGATTATCGATTATATCTTTCATTCTACTATTAAGTCAATATGAGCCGAAAACTCCTTTTCGACTAATGTGTATACCTTGGCCAATGATTTCGTTATTGACTTAATTGAACGAAATGCAGATCACAATCTCTTACTATCTAAGAGTGACGAATCCTCTATTGGTCATTCACAACCTTCATATGGTTCTTGACATACCCAAACGATGTCGTATTAGCGGCCCTTGGTAGAGCAACATCCAACACCGTCAAAGCATGACTGTCCTCATACAAGGCACTATGATGACCTCAAGTCATAGGACCAATCCCACTACCGAACGTTAGAAATTAATCACTGACACTTAGATAGTTATCTATGTGGAATCTCTTAGTGGGTCTCCAATGTTTTGTTCTATAATAAAACATCCACGTGTTCATTTAAGTGTCACCACACTTTAACTTGTGAGATCAGCTACTTACTTCACCAGTAAGAAATGCCACACGTGATGGTCTATCTGTAATAACGATATCCGTATCTCGTTATTACTTATGACCACGAATTATTCAAGATCCAACCATACGTAATTTGTATCTCATAATCACAACTCCTTGTGATTAACAAATCACTTAAACTTGGATCTTCAGACTCTATTATTTAATATTATATATCACTAAATTAATTTAAATAAATAATAGATCTTGCTAAAATTAAATACATTAAACATATTAAAAGTGTTTACAACCTAAATCGATTAGATTTAGGGCATAACACTTACATATTCAAGGGCAAAGAGTATAGTTAAACTCAATTTCAATCCACATAATCAATTGCCAATAAAGATTAATGAAAAAACAGTACTCGAGTTTCTTGAAATATATTTGAGGGAAATAGTTATTTTCTGGAAAAAAAATACCTGCACACATAGAATTCCTCTTCACCTCAGCAGATAAGCTTTGATCACATGCCCCCCGGGGCATAGCTCAGTAGTGCAAAGGACAAGAGTGAGGTTATCTCACGCCTTGTTGGCAGCCGCAGTGTGGGGGTTCGATTCCTGAGACATGAGATTAAACTTCTTGTAGGCGCAGTGTACAGGCAGCTCTTGTTCCTTGGCCTGCTGGTGCACATCTCACGATTTACCTCCCTCACAAAACTCTAGGGACGAGGCGGTGGGGCCCTCAAGGTTGGGGTACAACCCCTTTTTTTTTTTTATAAGATAAGCTTTGATCACGTGTAGTGTAGCTCCACCAAGCAGGTTCTCCTGCAAAAGCAGGGACTCAACTTAACTACACCTCATTTACTATCCAACGCTAGCATAATCGGCACTCTTTTTTTTTATCGGTAAATGTAAATATATAGATCAAAAATATACCATGTACAAGTACATCGGGCATACCCAGGCGAGATAATGTCTATAATCAAATACAAGTACACCGGGCATACCCGAGCGAATCAATGTTCAAAAACATACATAAAAAATCAATGATCAAAACACTAATAAACCCCATTAGCAAGAGAATCAAAACATTCGGATACAAAACGAACATTGCTTTGTATACGTGTGTTTTGATTTTCCTAACAATGGATTCAACTTGCACTTTTGTACCATCGCAAATACAACAATTCCTAGCCATCCAAATGTAGTAGACAGTAGTAGCAAAAGCAATCTGTTTAACACAGCTCGGCCAACTCTTCCCCCGCACTTCTTTTTTCAACCATTTAAAAGTGCTCGGTAAAGTAGACGTGGAACGCCTAATACCCAACCAAAATCTGATCTGTTTCCATACTTCGGAAGTGACCCGGCATCCAAAAAACAACTGCTGGACAGATTCGTCCAGCACCTCACACAGAGGGCAGCTTCGGCCATCTCCAAGTGCAATAGCTTGTCCCTCATCTGGAACTTACAATGGGCAGCTAACCATAAAATAAACGCGTGTTTGGGAGTGATGGAACCATCCCAAACCGTTCTGGACCAGAGAAGAAATCCCCCCTTCGGCCTGAAGTAGTCATAAGCTGCTGAAGTAGAGAAAATTTCAGAATCTGTCCAGCTACACAATCTGTCCAATGCTGAAATCCCGTCACTTTGGGCATCAATAATACTGTCCCGGATGTCAACCAGCTTCTTAATGAGTGGGGAGTCATGTTTCTTCACACTATACACCCAAAAATCTGTCCCTTGAAGGTAGACTACATTAATCCATTCAATCCAAAGTGAGTCCTTCTTACAATGGATATTCCAAAGTGTTTTAGAAAGGAGTGCAGATTTCCAACATTTCAAGTCTCTAAAACCGAGCCCCCCCTCAACCTTAGGGAGGCAAATAGTGTTCCAAGCAACCAAAGGTTTCTAACCCCCCCCCCCCAAAGGAAACTACGGCAAAGACTATTGATTTTAGAAATTACCGTAGCCATGATGGGGAGGATAGAAAGCCAAAAACATTCCACACCTTGAAGCACGGCTCGCACAAACTCAGTCCTACCTGCATATGATAGAGAGGAAGTCGACCAAGAACCAATATAAGATGAGATTTTATTTGTGAGCACATCATAAGAACCGACTTTCAATTTTGCCGCCGCAAGTGGAATGCCCAAGTACCTAAACGGCATGGAGCCAATGGGGAGATTTGTGAGAGCTAGAATATCCTCCAAATTTTTACCATGAATACCCGCGGTGTAGATGCAAGATTTCCCAACATTTATATACAATCCTGATATGCCTCCAAAAACCGAAAGGCAATTCAATAAAATATCCAAAGACATGACATCCCCTCTAGCAAATAACATCAAGTCATCCGCAAAAGCCAAATGTGTAATTTTCAATTGAGCACACTTGGGGTGAAAATTGATTTTTTAAACTTCAATGAACAATCTAAAACATGGACCTATGTTCAGTGAATAATAGAAGACCTTGACTTAAGTTCAGTGACCAAAACTCGACATTTTAAATTTTAGTGACCAATAAGAAATGTGGACCTAAGTTTAGTGACCATTGGAACAATTAACTCCACTTTGTCCGAAAATGTTTGACAGCCGAAGTGATCGACTCTCACAAAGTGCACAGGTCCTATGTGAATTAAATAATGTCCAACCCCCGAAACGTGTGTGTTTGATAGAGCCTAGATCACATCCTTTTAGGCCCTTGAGGACTTTGTTAAGAAAAAAATTAATATTTAATCCCTGTTTGGTGGGAATTAAAATTAATTTTTAACAAACTTTGATAAAAAGTTGATGAAATATATAATTAAAAAGTTGTAACATTAATAAAATATATGATTAAAATTAATTGTTGCTTTTAATTTATATTAAAATTTAGATTTTAATCAGTACCAAACATGAGTGTAGCCTTGTTTCACAACTATTATTTCAAAAAATTTTTACATACTCATTTTAAATGACACGCTCAAATAATATAATATTTTTTTGCATAGAATCAAATAATTTTCTACCCTTTACCACACAGTCTACTAAAATCATTATTCAAATTCTTATTTTCTTTAAAAAAAAATAATGACAATCAAACATGGACCTAAGGTAGTTATAATACACAATTTCAAAATTAAGAAAATTATTTTAAAGTTTCAAAAATCAGGTCTTAATTAGGATTTATTAGTTAAGTAGTTAATAAAAAAGTCACAATACATTACAATTGCAAATCACAAATTTTATAAGCCAAAACTTATTTATCCGTCACAATTATCGTATTATTTCTCGATCACAAATGACAAATTTTATAGGTCAAAATTTCTTTATCAAACACAATTAATCAAATTAATAAATCATGTATTAATCCTCGATTACAAATTACAAATTTTATAGGTCGCAACTCATTTGACGATAATAATTTATCAAATTAATTGGTCACAATTTCATAAATTGTAAGTCATAATTATAAATTTAGTTGCAGTCTTACAGTTTTAGGTCACATATTATGTATTTATCACAATCACCCAAATAACTGATTATGAACACTTTTCGTCAAACCCTGATCTCTCCCTAATCCCAATCTACCACTGATACCAATTGAATGTTGCACCACCTCAATACCATTGTTGTCATTGTGTCTGCGTCGTCGTCACCATCGCCACCACCACCATATGTAAACCACCAACAGTCACCAACTTAAACTACCCTAAAACTCATGTTAAGCAAATCAAAGAAGAAAAACCCAACAACGATGCTCATCGCTAGAAACCACAAACTACAGACAAACCATAAATCGCAAACTATCGACACCTAACCAACAGACATCGCCAGTGCAACGTGCACAGTTCTGTTGCGCAGTTGTGCCCAACACAGCACATGGCGCGCGACACTACAGATCCGGAGTAGATAGTTAGTGGAGCTCACTGAGTGAGAAGGAGAAGAGAAAAGAAACTTATTTAGGATTTTTAGGGTGATTGATTAATTTAATTTATTAATATTAAAGTTGAATTGTCACCTATTTTTTGGAACAAAATTTAAATCTTAATTTTTATTAAGGGAGTTGAAAACCATGGTTGAGTGTAATTTCCTTTTTGTTCAAATTAAATTTCATGCTGGTTCAAATTTCAAAATTTATATTTAAAAATTATTTTTTGCTTATTTAGCCGAAGATAATTATAGTTGTATAAATGATTTGACATTTATATAGGACAATATCTAATCTAACATGAGCCTCTCAAATGTCAAGGTGGAGTTAGAGATGCATTGATTGAAGTTTACGTAATTACGAAAAGTTTAAGATTGGATGTTTAATGATAGATGGTTACAACGTTCAAATTCATCTATAATGGATTTTGTCTATAACTCAAATTCCATCTTTATTATTTGATTAAATGGAGAGAGAAAATAATAAACATGAGAGAGAGCTTAAGTATTACTAACTCACTTCATCTAACGTAGTCTCAACATCTAGACAATCATTTTCATAATTTCAACTATTTTTTATTGCCCGATCAACTAGAAGGAGTCCTACTTGTATTGGAGGTGAATTTTGCAAACATTGTTGATTTTGCTAAGCAAGCCTTAAAGTGCTCTAATAGATTATAATCCCATTACCACACTATAGAGTTATACAATGATCATTGAAGCTTGTGTGAAAGTCCATGATGGTTATTGAAAAAAATCATTTTTACTATTTATTCATTAAAGTTAAACAATGTTGAACAAATGGCTACTCTGTTAATGAAAGAAGATTATATTAATTGAATTGTCCTTTTGCTCAGGATATGATGAAATTGATAAAAATCTCTATTTAGACAAAAATGTAAAGTTTTACAAGACAATGATATGCATTGTTAGTGTTATATTGCAATCATGGCATGGAGACTACCTATATTCCGGAATAAGATCTCGACCTCCTAGATTAGATCATTATCTTGCCAAAGCAAATACGTCGCATGCTGAGTGATGATGTTAAGATACACTGACATGAGACGTTTACCAGCTTTCATCGTGTATGAGTTTGTGTGTGGGAGTACACTCGTGAGTGCTACCACCAACGTTCTTTCGAGGAAGATGGGTTGATTTCTCCAGGTCCACAATTTAGCGGTGTTTGGAGATTCGCACAAAGAGTGGATATTGAACAGTCACTCCACATAGTAGACAAGTTTAATTTGACTGCCACAAAATTCAATAGTCACTCCGTTCAGTAGACAAGTTCTTAGCCTACAATTTACATCTACCATTTCACACTTCTACAGTCAATTTGGATAGGGCCAAGCTTTTGTACTGTGTTGCTCGCTCTAAACGGTTTGTTACTAGCAAAGTCATCTACTGCGACTGTTCATGCAGCAACAGTTGGGCAGCTCTTGCTACCATTTCCATGCCTCATCACTGCTTTTTGTGCACATATTGGATTGATCTTGGTGAAGACATGGACAAAGTTAAGATTAAGAAGCCCAGTACTAGAGTGGTCATCGACACATCAGAATGGCATTCGCTAAGGCACAAGCTCAAGAACTAGAACTGGGATATGTAACAACTGGTGGTGAAATTGGGGCAAGAATGAAAGGGCATCACTTCTACCGATTGGCAACCAAAGACCCGTGCAGGAGCACTAACTTGTAGTACTAGTACCTCTAGAACGTGCTCCTACTCAATTGGTTACTCCTCCGTGGAAAATACTTATTCTATGGTCGCTGGCACATTCCAATTTCTCACTGAGTCACCAGGCAAGAAGAGATTCGAATTACCATAACATTGGTCTGGAATTTTAGTCAAATTACCTTAACATCTTATCAAACTAAAATTCGATTTTTATGGTAAAACTGATGATCCGTTTGAGCAAGCACTAATGATCTTTGACTTCCCAAAAGAGTCTTATATAATTGCTAAGCTAGCAAACAACAAATATAGGCCTACCACAAACAAATTTATGCTGTTAAATTTGGTGGTTGATGCAGAATAATATCAACCTTTTAAGGTTAAGTTATTCAGAGTAATATCGATTAATGTACTGAACTATTGAAGTTGTGTAGCTCTCCATTCATTGACTTATTTACCATCCCTGGTATCTAGGTCAAGCACTTGATATTGATTGTACTCGGCTACAACTTATCAATTACAAGGGATAAAACAAAGGAAGAGAGAGACTTAAGACCTTGTTTGTATCTTATTTATAATTTGTTTATAGTCGATCAAATATTTTTTTATACACATATTTTGTGATTATTAGATGTATACTCGCATACCCACTACACACAATGCTATCTATTTATAATTTAGACCGACTATAAACAACTCTCAAACATGCTTTAAGTATTATCAAATTTATTCATGTTTGGTTGTGCAACTTTCTTCTCATTTATAACTACTAGTCATTGTCACGTGCATTGCACAAGTTTTGTATTTATTGTATTTTTACTAGGTTCAAAATTGTACATTTTTCAAAACTTGTTGAAGATTTGAAGTGTCTGGTGAAGTCTAATCGTTTGGTTCATCGCAATTAAAAGACTTTATAATAATTTTTTTTTTAAATTTTCGCCTGCAATTTTTTTGTTCTTTAATTTGTTAAACCATATAATTTTTTGTTCTGTTGGTGTAAAATGATAGTTACAATTGAGTTCGCTTAATTTTTTGAGATTATGCTTTATTTCATTATTTTTTGTTCAATGTTCTAACATTTGAAATTTTGCAGGATAGAATACCTTCTAGATGTTGAGTTGAGAAGAATAATCATTAAGATTAGGATTCTTGATTTTAGTCATTATTGCTTCTTCTTTTTTCTTATCCATTTTTGGAAAAAAAAAATTATCTCAAACATTAAGGTAATAAATGAATGTAACATACATTGATCAAAATTTAATTGTTATTAATTAAATAATTAATATTTTTCTATAATTATATATAAGATATATTAAATCTTTTATCATATTAATGGAATAAATGGGTGGTTTTGCCATTCAACATTGGGTCATTTTATACTGTAAATGCAGGTAAAAAGGGATATAAAAGGAAATAAAAAATAAAATTTAAAAAAAATTATTATAAAGTTTTTTAATTAAATTGAAATAATTAAAACTTAAAAATAAATATTATTTTATTAAAAATGAAAAAATTACGTTTTATCATGAAACGAAAAGAATTTTAAATCGAAAAAACTTATTTATAATATGAAAAAAAAGAATTTATAAAACAATTTTCAAAAAAATAATAAAAACAAAAAAAAATTAAATAAAAGAAAGTTATGAAAATTAAATAAAGAATATACAAATATTATTTAATTAAAATTTAAAAAATTAAGTTTTATCACAAAGAAAAAAGAATTAAAAAGAATTTTAAATAAAAAAATTATTTATAGTATGAACCAAAGAAATTTAAAAAAAGAAAAAAGAAATGAGGAAAAAACAAAAAATTTCTCTCCATAGATGTGGAGAACTCTGTAGACGGATAAATTGGAGAGAAATTTTTTCTCCTCATTTTTTTAAAAATTTGTTTTGTTCATATTATGAATAATTTTTTTCTATTTAAAATTCTTTTTAATTTTTTTCTCTTTATGATAAAATTTAATTTTTTCAATTTTAATTAAATAATATTTATATATTCTTTTTTAATTTTTGTAACTTTCTTTTGTTTAATTTGTTTTTGTTTTTATTATATATTTTTTGAAAATTGTTTTAAAAATTTCTTGTTTTTTCATATTATGAATAATTTTTTGTTCGATTTAAAATTCCTTTCGTTTCATGATATAACGTAATTTGTTCAATTTCAAGTAAATAATGTTTATTTTTATTTTTAATTATTTCAATTCAATTAAAACTTTATAATTATTTTTTTTTATTTTTGTCTGCAATTCTTTTTTTTTTTTTTTTTTTTTTTATTTTTTTAAACCTTTTTTTTTTTTTTTTTGATTTATAATTCTTTTCAATTCTTTTCGTTTTGTGATAAAATGTAATTTTTTTAAGTTTAATTAAATTATATTTATTTTTGTTTTTAATTATTTCAATTTAATTAACAACTTTATAATAACTTTTTTTTGTTTTATTTAATAGAAGATTGAATATATCTTATATATAATTATAGAAAAATATTAATTATTTAATTAATAATAATTAAATTTTGATCAATGTATGTTATATTCACTTATTAACTTAATGTTTGAGATGGATTTTTTTTTTGAAAAATGGGAAAATCAAGATAATGACTAAAATCGAAATTCCTAATCTTAAGGATTATCCTTCTCGTATCTAGATGGTATTTCATCCTCTAAAAATTCAAATGTTAGAATACCAAACAAGAGATAATAGAATAAAGCAAAATTTCAAAAAAATTAAGCGAACCTAATTGTAATGATCATTTTATACCAATACTAATAAAAAATATATGATTTAACAAATTAAAGAACAAAAAAAAAAAAGAATTGCAGGCAAAATACAAAAAAGGTCATTATAATTTTTTTATTAAATTGAAATAATTAAAAACAAAAATAAATATTATTTAATTGAAATTGAAAAAAAATACTTTTTATCATAAAACGAAAAGAATTAAAAGTAATTTTAAAAATCATTTATAATATGAATAAAAAAAGAAAATTTAAAACAATTTTAAAAAAATAATAATAAAACAAAAAATTAAATATAATAAAGTTCTGAAAATTAAATATATAATATTTAAATATTATTTAATTAAAATTGAAAAAAATTAAGTTTTATCGTAAAGAGAAAAGAATAAAAAAACTTTAAATAAAAAATATATATTTATAATATGAACAAAACAAATAAAAAAATAAATGAGGAATAAAGAGAATTTCTCCATATTATAAAGAGGTTTCTCTCTGTCTCGATCGCACTCTCTCCATCTCCATGTGATCACACAGTGTGATGGAGAATTTTTCTCCGCGCGGTGGAGATTTTTTTGAAAATTAAAATTCTTTTTATGTTAAAACTTATTTTTTTTAATTTTAATTACATAATATTTATATATTTCTTATTTAATTTTTGTAACTTTCTTTTGTTTAATTTATTTTGTTTTTATTATATATTTTTTGAAAATTGTTTTAAAATTTCTTTTTTCTTTATATTATAAATAATTTTTTTCGATTTAAATTTTTTTTAAATCTTTTCGGATAAATCATAATTTTTCAATTTTAATTAAATAATATTTATTTTTATTTTTAATTATTTCAATTTAATTAAAAACTTTATAATAACCTATTTTTTTGTTTTTTTTTCTATTTTTGCTCGCAATTTTTTTTTGTTCTTTAATTTGTTAAATCATTTATTTTCTTTTCTTTATTAGTAAATATTACAGTGGAGGTGATGGTTTCTGTGAAGTGATGGGTAAAAATGGAAAAATGATTGAAGATAAAAGGATGATTTTTTTTAATCCTTTGCGTTCTTTTCTCTTTATGATAAAATTTAATTTTTTTTCAATTTTTAATTCTTTTCGTTTCATGGTAAAACGTAGTTTTTTTTTACAATTTTAATTAAATAATATTTAGTTATAATTATAATTATTTCAATTTAATTAAAAAATCTTTGTAATGTCTATACTTTTTTGTGTTTTTTCTATTTTTGCCTACAATTCTTTTTTTTTTATTTGTTAAATCATTTAGTTTCTTTTCTTTATTAGTATTGTATTGGATGAAGTGAAGTTGTGTGTGAAAATAAAGAAATATTGCAGTGGAGGTGATGGTTATAGTGAAATGGCGTGTGAAAATTGATAAATGATTGAAAACAACACGACATCATTTTTACTATCACGATTAAAAAAAATTTGTTATAGTGTGATAAAATGTAAGAATTCACTGTTCCTAACTATAGTACTTTCACATTCCCTTTTTTATATAGTAGGGATAATGTAATACTCGCATGAAGATAAAGGGATGTTTACTTACTTGGAATCTTTAAAAAAACTACTTTTACAATAGCAAGTGGAGATGTCCCTAGCCATCCACGAAGATCAAAGTCCTGTAGTCCTATTTCATTATAAATCATAAATAAAAGTACTCTACCATGTTTTATATTTAGAAAATTGAAGTACACATGAGAGGGGGCGATCTAGTCTTACCTCTTGAAATATACGAGAGATGAGAGAATTTAGGCCCCGTTTGGCCCCCATTATTTGAATTTATAATGGGGGAATAGTATTTTTTTGAAGATTGTGTGGTTGAAAAGTTTTCGATTTGAGTGTAATATTATTTTATTAAAAATTGTGTGGTTGAAAGTAGGTGAGAGAAAAAATTAAATTAAATTGAAGAATTTTAAAGGAGGCCAAATGGGGGATTAAACTCTTCAAATGATCTATGAACAAAAGAAAAATAAAAATTATCGACAATGGTCACAGAATGAAGCTCCTGTTTCGCCCCTACATTCAAAAATTTATTTTGCTTCAAACTCATTTTCAATCATATATTTCGTAGGGTTCATAAATTTTTAACCACATATTTCTTCATGGCTTTTAATAAAATTTACTAAAAATATTATTTTTAGCAAACGAAACAAGGGTTAAATGTCACTGCAAATAAATTGTTATTAATGATGTAAAATTTTAGCTTCCTTACGTTAGCTTCGCAACAATTATTGTTGTTGTTGTTGTGCAAACTAGTTACGTTGTAGATGTTTAAGAATAATTGCAAACTTTCTAATTCAAAGCATGCGTAGGAGTAGTATAAATATTTATCTAGTTGTTCTTGATAGATTCTTGGATTTGTTGACTTCACCGAATTTTTCATGCTCCAGAATCCAAACTCTCATGCCTTCTTTACTAGTGAGTGAACACCACCAAATCCAAAAACTAAACCAAAAGTCCAACACAATAAACTTTTGATAAAATCCAAACTCTCATGCCTTCTTTACTAGTGAGTGAACACCACCAAATCCAAAAACTAAACCAAAAGTCCAACACAATAAACTTTTGATAAAGGAATGAAATATGAACCTGAACAGTCTCTCTCTCTCTCTCTCTCTCTCTCTGTCCATCTTTCAACTCAGTAATACTGTTTAGCACTATTGACATTACAACACAAATTGAGATAACACCAAGCGACGTTAAATGAGTCTCATATATTTACCTTTAATTCAATCTATGACTAAATGGCATGTGAGTTTGTGGAGCACTGCTAGATAGCATAATTTACTTCGATTTCCTATCCTAATTATATTATTGATCTCAACTAACTTCTTTAACTCCTTTTTGTTAGAATATGGATAGTTTCTCACTTTTCTAAACCTTTGAGCTTTAAATTGTCGTGTTGCTTGTGGGGGTATTGCCATAGTTAATATTGAATCACCTTTTGTAGCATTGCAATACATTTTTTTTTTGGTGGAGGGGTGGGGGTGGGGTTGTGGACGGATTCGATAGATGCCATCTAACAATACATTTAACCACCCAAAAACAAAAAATTCTCACAAAAGACATCTCAAATCAAACCACGGTAAAATTGTCACAAAAATACGCAATTTGAAGAACAAACTAAGTTTTATTCTCACTAAATATAAAGGGTCAGAAGCATTGCTTTAACAACAAACAAGTGACAAAGAGATTGAAGAAAACAGAAAGCCACATCGTGTTCAAATAGCCGCCTATCCTGGATGAGCCTGAAGTGAGTTCAATAGCCTCCTTTTGGACCTTTTTACCTGAGTTGTTGATTTCCATGTTAGCCCACACCGCCAAATTTCTCTTCTTGGACATAAAAAACCACTCCTTAAACCTAATCTTTGCAGTCAAATCCAACCTGAAAATCACTGTGGATCCATTAGAAACTGCCTTCACTGCGTCATCCCATGGAACACCGTGAGTCTCCACAACATCTCTCCGCTGAGCACCATTTTTCTTACCCTGGTGGAATCCTCCCAGTGTATAGTTGCCTATTGAAAGGCTAGTGTTTGGACCATAAAAGAATGCGAGGTTAATAGGGTCATAGCGTACACTAATTTCATCCAACCCATTTTTGAGTTGGAGATCGAAGAAGATAAAGTTGTTGCTGCTACTGGTGTTGGCATTATCCAATCTGTTGAGAGCGGGAACATAAAAGTTCTTTACTGAGCAACTGGGACTCTCTTTAATGGTCTTTACTGTGATCAAAATGATCAAAAGGGTGATAATGAAGACGATTATCAGGCAGCAAAATTTGTATAAGATAAAGATAGGATGCGCCATAGCCCTTATGTCGTCCTCCCAACTCATTATGAAATTGTGGCTCTTTGAAGATAAAGAACTGAATTTATGAATACATCAAGACGATATGCTGTTTGAATTTATAGTCCCAGTTTCAATAACATGTGTGACAATATTTACAAGTTCTCCAAGTGTTGACCAAGTTTTGGACGCATTCTCACCAATGCATTATTCAAAAGGGCTAAAACTAGCCCCTAGTATTGTTATTGGACAAATGTAATATACCTTGCATTTGAAGTCAATGGCTATTTTTGACCTCCAAATCAAGGGTATAATCGGAAACCAAAACATAGCTGGTTGCAATGGTTGGAAAGATCTGGAGGATTGGCCCAGTTGTCTTAATATTTTAATCAAAGTTTCAATTTAGGAAGATTAAAAAAAAAAAAAAAAACCCGTAGTTTAAATTTGTTGAATATAAAGTCATATATATTGAACTCTGCTCAGCGCCTAAGATGCAAGATTAACCTTAAAGAAAGACTTCCAAGTCATCAACAACCACATGGGATTATTAATGTATGACGCGTGGGGCTACCATATTTAGAAGTTATGTTCTCGATATGTGTTATTATACCTAACCCTGTTTGAGCCACATTATTATGAAAATGAGAATGAAAAATATAGTCGTTGTCCACATAAAAGATAAAAAGTCAAATAAGGTGATTTGATGTGATGGATAACGATCATATTTTTCATCTTAATGAGGAATTAATGGAGCTCAAACAGGGCCTTGCACTTGATAATTTACTATCATTTTAATATGTATCTTTCTATGATAAAGATATTTGTACAAAATCTTGTTCACAAAATAGTGTATCCACTCTCACAAAATTAGCGGACCCCACGTAAATTTAAAAAATGTCGGCTTGTGGTCCCCACCCCCATTGTGAGTAGTAAGTAAGAGAGTCTGTTAAAAAAAAATTTACATGTAGCATGATCCTTCTTTCTACACACATTTGTGCTTGGCATTCATACAACGTGTTATTTTAGATTTAATTATCTTTGGGAAATTAGAAGAATACATATTCCATTTAATAAAATTAATATTTCAGGCTGAAATTTTCAAGCTGAAATATTTTGTTAAAACAAAAATAAAAATAAAAATACACATTAATATCTCTATAGTAGAGTACATGGTAACAAAAGTAAATGACGTATTATCTTGAATCCCTGTTGAGTCCTTCAACAATGTAAAACTCTTCTACTTCATTTTCTTGGTTTGTTATGTGTCATCATTCTCATTTTGTTAAACAGGAAATTCTTCCCACGCAAAAAATCGTTACTTCACCAACAAACACTAAGATGAGAGGGTAAATCACAAATTATGACCAAATATTAAGTCAATGTCTACTCCTATTTTCTGTTGCCGGAAGCGATTTTCTCCATCAATTATGTGGGGGTCAATTTAATTTTTATAATATATTGTGGTAGCCTCATTATGTAGGGAAAATCTCAAATTTCACCATTTCGGTAAGTTTATGAAAAATGAGGAATTCGGTTGTTTCGTGCGGGCTGTTGCTAACAATTAAAAAGGAATCAGACGATTGTGTAAGGAACGGGCCTCTTGAGACAAAGTCCCAAAAATGGGTTGTTTTATTGACGATGATTTACAATTGGAACTAAACAGAATACCTCCAAGGGGCGCAAGCACACGAGTACTAAAAGAAATGTTTAAGTTTAAACTAAAAAATTGAAATTACATATTCTCTATTTGAGAGTATTTGATTTGGGGTTCTTTTTCTCTCTATCTTCTCTTCCTTTTATATTCCCTTGATTATTTTTTCGTGACAAACCGCTTGGAAACTACTTGATTGCTGTATAACTATCCACTTTCTTTATGGTGGCTAACTTGTTGTAAAACTGCCGTCTCTAACTGTTGTCATTACTCTTCGTCGTTCAACCACCTTCAACTAGGTTCCTTGAGTCGTGAAATGTGATAAGATCACTCAATAACTGCTTCAATAACCGCTATTTCTGGATAACCATAATGTTTTATGCCTGCTAAGATCCTGGGCAATTCGAAGGTTTGGGCGAGAACGGGGTCATCGCTCTGGGCGACCGTAAGGTACTCCATTCGCTCAGGTTCTGGGCATCTTGCAAGCTTTGGGCGATGGTGTTACAGTGTTCGTGGGCTTCTACCGCATTCATCAATAATCCTGTTTCGACCTTTATCTTGGATTCCCCAATTGGGCTTCACTCTTTGGGCTATTTGATTTGGGCTACACTTTTAGTGTGTCAACAATTACCCCCCAATATGGCAGAATTAATACAAATTATTAATTTTTGCCATATTCACTTTGTATTTTCCAGCAATATTTGAAATTCCCAAGAATTTCAATCATTATTTCCTTCTACAGCCTGAAAAAGTGCAACATTACAGACCCCTATAAACCCAAAAGACACGCCATTTCACCGCACCACTAAACCACGTCTCTATATTTCGTGCCTCCTCTTCGCTACTGTTCATCTTCTTGCTTCTCTGCTAAGTTTCTCAGGCAAACCTTATCAAAACTGTATTTTGTTTCCAATGGCAACTTCACAAACTCAATCTGATGATTTTTTTAGTTTCGAAGATTTCCAGAAAATACTTGCTAGGCCGTATGTAAATCCAAACTTCCTTGCACAAGCTAATGCTGACCTCAATGAATTCTATCTGGGTCCATCATTTAATAATGCCGAAGCCGTTGGACAAGTGGCAATGGGTCAGCTGTTCCCTTGCACTCAAGGTCCTCCATTTCTAAACTCTCTGCCATTGAGGCCGATTCGCGAAAAAGGTATTCGCACTTGTCTCAAAGCTGATGTTATTTTTCATAGATGGCACACACGTCTTGTGAATCATGGCCCCACCAAGGCGATTTTTGATCGTACTAGGATTTCAGATTTATTAGAAATTACTCTTCAACCCCCAATTTTTGACCCAATGTTTTTTCCTATTGCTTTGAGTTTTTGGTCTTCTGAGTATAACACCTTCGTTTTCCCTCTTGGTCCCATGTCTATTACTTTAAGGGATGTTGGAGCCCTGGTAAATCTTCCGCCTTTGAGCGATACCATCTTTCCTGGTATCTTGATTTCCAGTGTTGCCTCGAAATTTGACAAGAAACTTACTGAGTCCTATTCAAGCCTGCAAGGCTTTTATAATCACTCAAGCGCTGAACCTTTCCATGCTAAGCATGTGGCTTTTCTTCAGATTTGGCTCTGTAAATATATTCTTTGTGTGCCAAGCATAAAACCTTCTATGAGCTACTTACCCATAGCGCATGAATTGGCGCGTGATAGGCCTTTGAACTTATGTTCCTTCTTTTTAGCCACCCTTTATAGAGGCATGGCTTCCCTTCAGTTTCAACTGAAGAATGGTGCGTCTCCCACTGGCAGTGGCCCCCTTTGGTTCACTCAACTGTGGTTGAGAGCATATTTTCCACCACTTGGTGCTCCATCCATTTCCAGTCCTTCTGCTAGCTGCTATGGGTTAGCCATTGATCCACTGACCCCTGTAAATATGTCCAGTAGGGCCATTTTTTCATTCTTTTATACCTTAAATTCGATTCCTTCCTTCTTTCCTTTTCCTGCTCATTTGACTCCAAATTATGTGCAACCTCCACCACCCTAGACAGTGCGAGTGCCTCTCTGCTTGTTTGGGTTCAGTTTTTGATTGGGAGGGAATTGTTCCACGATATCTTAACTGGAACCAATGCCAAAGCTGGGGTTGAAATATATGCTCCCCAATTTTTTGCTCGCCAACTTGGTTTTGGCCAAACTTGGCCTGTTCCTCCTTGTTACTCCAAAAATTTGACAGACCGCTTTCACACTATTAATAAGGCAGAGGCACAAGCTATAGATGCTCGCAACATTCTTTTGACGAGCAAATTTTCATTAGCCCCTTTCAATTCTAGCCGTGCTGTCCATCCTCTTTTTGAACAGGTTTGACCATCAGTAAAACGTCGATTGTTTGCAACTGATGCTAATCGTGCCTTCCATTTACTGGACCAGCCAGGCACTCTCTCTATTTCCCCTATTTTGGTCACCCCTGTGTCCATTAGAAATCCTTCTTCCCCTGCTCGTGCTAAACATTCTATCCATCCATTTGCTTCTCTACCTGCCAAGGCTACTGCAGCTAAAAGCGCCTTAAGCCACAAACGGCCAACTTCAGCATCTCCCACTTTGCAGGATGATGATGATGATGACGCTCCTCTCATCCATAGGAAAAAGGTAATTGAATTTGTTTATTCCCAAACATACTTTTCTATGTACTAATGGTTTACCTGAATTCCTCAGAAAAGTTCAACCTCACCTTCGAAGGCTTTAGTTCTGGCAGCCCCTACTCTATCACCTTCTGCTGAAGCTGCTTCGTCCAAGTCAGCTGATGAAGGGAATATGCTTAAAGAGAAACCTTTAGTCTCGGAACCTTCATCACAAACAGTAGAAAGGCCACCTTCTTTCCAAGGCGCCAACCCCCCAAACATCGAACCAGAAGGTAATACATATTTTGATGTTTTACCTTTGCTTGTGCTACTGGTTTCTGATTCATTGCTTCTTGAATTATGTAGAGGCTCCCATGGGCTTGCCCGTTGTGGCAAAGTCTTCTCACCTAGATAAGGGTAAGTCCCCATAGGTGGTGGAGTCAACTGGTGATAGGCATGAACTCCCCAAGATTGCTGATGAGGTAACATTTTGCTTCACTTTCATTTTCGCTTCGTTTATTGTAGTGAAAGTCCTCAATGTTGGCATTTTTCTTTGCAGGATGCTGATGACATTGTGCGTTCCATCCAGGACTTGTTTACTTCCTGGAGGCAAGTCAAAACGTCTCGCCCTACTTCAACCAGTCGTCCTTCTTCTTTTTCAGAGGAAAATATAAAGTTTCTCAAGCAGTCGATTATATATATATATATATGGACATGGATATCGGCCAGGCTAGTGCTACTAAACATAAGGATAAGCTTAAGCTGTTGAGTGCGAAATTGGCGCAAGCACTTACACTTTCGTCGCTCAATGTTTCTGCTGACTTTAAAGCGACATTGAAGGTTGTTCACTCTGACATCCTCTCCTTGCTAGCCAAAAATGTTGAACTGAAGATCAGGAGTACTCAATATCTTCGTGCTGCATCTTGAAGAGAGTCTTTGCTTCTAGAGATTAACAAAGCCGAGGATGAATTAAAAGAAATCTCTTCCGGCGTTATGATCGAAGACTCTTTGATGATAAGTTTGGCTGCAGAAATGAAGGAGCTTCAAGCAAAAATGGATGACTGTAGGGCGAGAATGGCTGCTAAAAAGCGTAATGCTTCTCAAAGAATTGAAAGAACCAAGTTTTTGGTTGAGCAGTACAAAAAGTTGGAAGTTAATGACGATTTTGTAGCCGAATTGAATGTTGCTTCTTCTCAGCAGAGCGAAGATTGGGGGAGACTTAGGGAAAAAATTCGTTCGGCCTGGGGTGAATTGTAATTAAGACATCTAATGCCTTAACTTTCATTTTGTAACTTTGTACTAACTACCATTGCTAATTTTGAATGTAATAGCAGTTATCGTCATTAATGGACGACTAATTTGTCTACTTGCGTATTAATTGACGTTGTCCTTAATCGTCAACTTTCCAAGCATTTAATTGCTTTATGCTAAAATTCATGTACATTCTTCCTTGGTATTTCCGTCTTTTTTTTCCCAAGACTTAGGGCCATTTGGTTTCAGTTATTAGGCACGAATGTCACCATTCACATTCTGTCTTTTCACCTTTACGCCCCTATAAATACGTGTGTATTTTGCACTCATCATTTTCATTTCCATTCTTTTCTTCAAAAACTAATTTGTTGCCATCGTTTGACATCTCAACAATTGATCCAAGATTTTCATCTTCCCTAGAAATGGATCATTTGATCCGCCTATTTTGTTATCTGTTTTGATGTCACCTTTGGTATGGGAGATACAGGAAATATTCTTTGGGCAGCAAAGTTCTTCCCATCGT
The DNA here is from genome assembly GCF_002742605.1 of Olea europaea var. sylvestris. Lineage (NCBI taxonomy): Eukaryota > Viridiplantae > Streptophyta > Magnoliopsida > Lamiales > Oleaceae > Olea > Olea europaea. The sequence continues at coordinate 344,669 of NW_019239802.1, forward strand.
CTCCATTTTCTTTATAAGGAGTTCGATGATGGAAGGCAATTTTTGAGGACGCTTCTCAAGCCACTTTGCTTGCTGAGAGTGCTTCTCAGTCTCCTTGCCCATTATTGCAGCAATGCGATTAGGCAGGCGATTTGATGGTGCTTTTCTTCCTTTTTGCTTGTTGAGAGTGCTTCTCGGCCTCTCTGCCTGCCTTTGCAACAGTGCGATCAGGACGGTGACCAAGGCCGGTTCACCCTCTTGCTTGGCAATCGACCGAGAAATTAGTTTGCTCTCAATTGTAGCCTATAGAGCATTTTATATTTTGTATCACAATTTGTAATGTATATATGATAAAAAAGGAATTTATTTGAACGTATTTCATTCTGGCCCTATTTATCTACGATCGTTTAACGCAATTTGATTACACTTTTATTTGTTCATTCTTCCATAAGGAAGGAATATACTTTTTTAAATATTTGCCATTAATGAACCTCATGTGCTTGGTGCCATCTAAATCTTCTAAATGGTAAGCTCCATTAGGTACCACACTATTTACTTTATATGGCCCTTCCCAATTGGGCGGCCACTTGCCATACTTTGGATCCTTACTATCCAAAGGGAGTATTGTTTTCCAAACCAATTTGCCCAGGCTAAATGACTTGGCTATAACTTTTTTATTGTAAAATTTAGCCATCCTTCATTTTTGAACTTGCAATCTATCTAGGACGTCCAACTTTAATTCGTCAAATTCCAATAAATTTTGAACTAGTGATTCGGCATACTCACCATCACTTAACTTATGTTGCAAACACACTCTGATTGATTGCACATTGATTTCCATAGGCAAAACGACCTCCTGTCCATAAGTAAGTTGGAAAGGAGTAACTTTGGTACTTGACCGAGGCGACGTCCTATAAGCCCATAAGACTTTGTTTAGACATTCGTGCCAATTTCTGACATTTTCATCTATCATTTTCCTTATAATATTTTTTAGAATCTTAGTAGAAAATTCTGCCTGTCCGTTAGATTGAGCGTAATACGGTGTGAAGTTCACTAATTTAACTCCAAACTCGCTCAAGAATTTATTCACTTGATCTCCATTTAAAGAAGTTTCGTGATCTACCATCAAAGTTTGTGGAATCCCAAATCTATAAATAATATGATCACAGATAAATTTTATGACACCTTTTTGGGTGATCTCCTTTAAAGGTATCGCTTCTACCCACTTAGTGAAAAAATCAGTTGTAACTGTAACAAATGTATGTTGCTTGGACGATGGGGGATAAATCTTCCCTATCAGGTCTATCGCCCAACCCTTGAACGGCCAGGGTTTGTAATGGGTGCCATCTCTCTTGCTGGCGCCCTTTGTATTGGACCATGCTTTTGGTATGCTAGACAACTCTTCGCATATTGAACACATGATTCTCCCATCTTGGGCAAAAAATATTCATTCCTAATAATTAACCATCTCATCTTTTGGCCAGCTTGATGAGCTCCACATATCCTTCATGCACTTCAGCCATGATTGTTCTAGCTTCTTGCAAACTTACACATTTTAGTAATATACCATCAGAGCGTTTCTTAAACAACTCTTCATCTATCAGTGTATAGTTTAGCAAATGCAACTTCATTTTTCTACTACCTCCTTTATTAGGTTCTTTAAAGAGTCTTTTAATCTCTGCCCTCCAATTTATTGCATCTCCATCTTATATGCAATGGATTTCAATCCTTCTCACCCTTCTTTGGACTACGGGCAATATTATTCAATATTCATAAGTAGATTTCCAATTTAAAGCCTTTGAATACCCTGAGGCCATCTGGGCCAACTCATTCGCTATGTCATTATATATCCTATTAACACATTGAAGCTCTACTTGGTCGAATTCTTCCAACAATTCTTGGGCGATTTCATATTGATATATAATGGAATCACTTTGGTATTCAAAATCACCGATCAATTGGTGAATTACCAATTGAGAATCGCCTCTAACGATCACATTCTTGACCTCCATATCTATCATTAATTCTAAACCCACGATTAAGGCTTCATATTCGGCTTGATTGTTGGTGCACATCCTATCCAAAGTGAATGCGAACTTGTAACAAATCCATAAATTATTTATCAATGCTACTCCTACTCCTGCACCGTTAGAGGTTTTCGACCCGTCGAAATATAAAACCCAAGGTTTTAATTCGAATGAATTGATTTCTAATTCAATTTCCTCAAGCATGTCAAGGCATGGATAATCGGCTAGGAAGTTAGCCAAAGCCTGATTTTTGATTGCCTTTTAGGGTATGTATTGTATTTCGAATTCTGATAATGCTAACATCCAAAGGCCTACCCTCCGATGTAAAATAGGGCGAGAGAACATATAATTAACCAAATTTACTCTAGAAATCAAATAAACGGTTACGGACCGTAAATAAGCCCTTAATTTCGTACATGTGAAATACAATACAAGACATAATTTTTCAATAGCAAAGTAATTACATTTACATTTTGTTCACCGTCTACTCAAGTAGTCAATCGCCCTTTCTTCACCAAATTGGTCTTCTTGCACGACCATTCCAGCTATTGATTCTTGTTTAGCCAATATATACACTTTCATTGGCCGTCTTTGGATTGGTGACACCAACACTGGTGGACTTGATAAATATGTCTTTAGGCTTTCAAAAGCCTTTTGATACTCTTCTTTCCAGATGAATTCGTCCTGGTTTTTCAGCTTTAAAAGTGGTGAAAAAACTTTAGTTCGCCCTGCACAGTTAGAAATAAAGCGTCTTAAAAAATTTACTTGGCTTAGGAACTTTTGCAATTCTTTTTTATTGCTAGGTGGTTTGGCCTCTAAAATGACCTTCGCTTTATTTTTATCGAGTTCAATTCCCCTTTTGTGTACTAAGAAACCAAGAAAGTTTCCCGCATTAACGCCAAATGCACATTTCAAGGGATTCAATTTTAATTTATATTGCTTCATTCGCTCAAATGAACATCTCAGTTGTTCAAAATGGTCATCTTCTTTAATGGATTTAACCACTATATCATCTACATACACCTTAACAAATTTGTCTATCATATCATGAAAAATCAAGTTCATTGCCCTTTGATAAGTCGCTCCTACATTTTTCAGGCCGAAAAGCATAACTACCCATTCAAAACATTCTAGAGATCCAGGGTACCTAAAGACAGTTTTGTGTATATCATCTTCAGCTATATAAATTTGATTGTATCATGAATACCCATCCATGAAAGAATATATTACGTGTCTGGCAGTCGAGACTACTAAAGAATCTACTGTAGGCATTGAATATTCATCTTTGGATGTGGCTATGTTTAAATTTCTAAAGTCTATGCACACCCATAATTTACCATTCTTTTTTAGCACTGACACGATATTGGACAACCACTCTACATATCTGGATGTTCTAATAAAGCCTGCTTTTAATAATCGCTCTATTTCTTTCTTAATCTCAGGAAGTACATTAGAAGCAAAACGCCGAAGAGGTTGCTTATGAGGTTTAAAATTTGGCTTGGTTGGCAATCTATGTTCCATCAAATCTTTATCTAAACCAGGCATATGTTCATATTCCCAAGCAAAACAATCCTTATATTCCTTTAATAAAGCGATTAATTTATCACTAACCTCTTGATCGAGCATCTGGCTGACGAATATTGGGCTTCCCCTTCATTGCCAATATTCACTTTAATCAAAGGGTCTTGTGCTTGAGCGTATCCAAGCTTGGTGATCCCCATTACTTCATCGTCCATTTCCCTTATAGGCACTTCTTCTTCTAAATAATCCACCTTGTTGACTTCTCGGCCAATACTTTGTTCCAACTCGAACACTGCCAATTTGTCTCCCAATGCTTTCAAGGCTACTTCTTCTTTCGTCTTGTCTTTATATTCTGTATTAAAAGCCATTAGTTTGGCTTTGAAGGCCTGAACATCAGCCGTTTGCCTTTGTTGCTTACAACTCATTTAAAACTCCTTGATTACTTTTTTGCCAATTATTGGCTTTTCCAGGGCTACTATGTTTAGCCTCATTTGACTGAACATTTCAGTGAGTGCATCTACCGAAAATGGCTCTTCGTTCTGTGCAACAATTTGAGTTTCTTCTCCATCTTGGACCACTCTGACAGGTTCGTAATTTCCTTCGTACATGAACATTTCCACTGAGTTTGTTTCTGCGACAAAAGGTCTATTATCTGCCTGCACCACTTCTGCTTCACCCTTGTCATTTCAGAAAATCAGGCATTGATGGAGCGATAAAGGTATGCAGCGACTTCCGTGTATCCAATCCCTTCCTAATAACACATTGTAACTAGTAGGACCATCTATTATGAAGAAGACTGTGGTCTTAGTAGTTGTCCCTACAGTTATGTCTAATGGCATAACCCCTTTAGTTGAAGTTGCTCTTCCATTGAAACTTGTAAGGATAACTTCTGTTGGAATCACATCACTTTCTATCTTTGCAAATTTTCTCATCATCCTAGATTGAATGGTGTTTATAGCCGCTCCATTATCGATAAGTACTTTTGCCACAGGTATACCGTTAACCAAAGCCTTAACGTACAATGGTCTCAAGTGTTTAGTTAATTTCATGGCCGGTCTCTTAAAAATAACCTTTTCGACAGCATCTATTTCCACTTCCTGCCTGTTCTCTGTTGAATTATCCTTTTGTGAAAGTCAACATGCAGTATGTCGCATTGAGCTTCCGCTTCCTGAATTTCCTTTTTATTGTTTTCTAATGCTTCTTCTTCGGTTACCCAACCTGTGGGAGGAGGCATTATTCTTGGAGGTGATCCATACTTTTCAGAGCGAGTTACTCTCTTTTTCCTTTTGGGCGTCCCGTACAGCACGTAATAATCGAAAGAACGCCCAGATGGTTCCCCCAACAAGTCCACTTCACGAACTCCCTCTCGATGTAGTTGCTTCAATAGAGTATTGTGCGATACTCCTCTCTTTCTTCTTTCTGCTTTCAGATCAATTTCCTCTTCAATGTCCGTCATACCATCATCCTCTTCACCATTGTAGGCCCCTCTAGAAGTTTGGCCTTCTTCACATTCCAGCACACATACTTCTTCCTCGTTATCCCCCCTCTCTTCTTCTTCTTTCTCTTTGTTCTTGAACTCATTAGCTAGTAAATAATTATTAGCAATGACAGGAGGTAACGTACCGAACTAAATAGTAAGGAGCTGATCTGGATCTTCTCCATCCCTTCTACCTCGCTCAAACTTCGATCTCCTAGAATAACTCTCTGGCAATTCTTCCATCGATTCACCTGTACCAGTCTCCTCACTATCTTCAAGAACATTTTGATTGGCCACCTCAAGTAGTTTAGGCGCCTTAGGACGTGGCACTTCCTGTTGTTGCCTCATCATTCATCCATAATTCCTTTAAAAATGCCTTTGTTGGGTTCTAGTCATCTCGTTGAAGGGTATCACCCTTCCTGCATTATACTGGAACGAATGTCATACATTTGGTTGGCGAGGTTGCGATCTGAATGTTCTCCCATTATTTATTGACCTGAACTGCCTCTCAAAAGACGGTCCCCTATAGAATGATGTATCTGGCCCTCTACCAGGCTGAGCATTTGGGAAAAAGCTAGGGCGATGATGATGCTGCCATATCCCTGGTTTCTCTGTATTTGCACTCACTTCTCCTATACATCTCGCACACAGGACGTCTTCATCCTTTTTAAGCTCCTTCCCTTTAATACGTTCAAAGACACTGGGGTGTGGCCCAGGGTCCTTTTCTCCGTCATCTATAACCAACTTGAATTTTGGGAACTTATTTTTGAAACCAGTCGTCACCATGTTCACCCCAAGTGGCTGTGGAAAAGGGTTTTCATCCACTGCCATCTTCTTCTTATTCTCGAACGTAATTCGTCCTGATTCAATGGCGTCCTGTAACACATGGCGAAAAACCAAACAGTTGTTAGTCAAATGCGACCATGCATTATGCCACTTACAATATTTTTTACCCTTGATTTGTTCAGGGCTTGACAATTTATGTTTATCGCTCAGCTTTATCTGCTCAACCTTATATAGTTTATCAAATATAAGGTCAGCTTTGGTTACGTCGAACGAGAACGTTCTAGCCTTTTTGTTTTCATCTTTCATAGGTTCATCCTTGTCCGACGATCTAGGCTTAGCGATTATAGGACAAGTATATGCGTCTCCTTTGATTAATTCGGCCAAACACATTTCGATTTGATCGTAATACTCGTCATTAATGGTATGAACATCAAAATTTGGGTCTCTATAATAAGTCTCTTTGCTATAATTTTTCATTTGCTCTTCTTCTCTTATTAATCGTTCATACCTAATCACGTTTGCGCTCAATTGGAAAAGGTCAGGAAATTTTCTGTCTTGGAATTTCTTTTTCAAATCAAAGTTTAGACAACTTTGAGCAATTTTGACAAACTCCTTTTCGGGCAAAGGTACAAAACATTTACTTCTTGTTGTCTTGAACATTTGAAGGAAACCTTCTACCCATTCGTTTGGCATTTGACGTAGATTCGTCAAATTGGCCAAAGTAATTTCAGACTCAGTCTTATAAAACTGAGCATGGAACAATTGCTCCAATTGTTGCCATGTTTGAACAGAGTTCGTTGGCAAATTGATGAACCAAGAGAAAACTACTCCTGTTAATGAACTAGGGAACAACCTCATTTTATGGTAATCGGTTACTTCACCACTTTGCAATGTGAATCGCCCTATGTGTTCTAGAGTAGACACCTCTCCTAAACCGGTAAATAATGAGAATTCTGGCACTTTATACCCTCTAGGCCATGGATACGCTTGGTCTACCCAATTAGGGTATGACTTTGTGTAAGTCGGCCTAATGACAGGACGTACCCCAAAAGTCATTTGATCATGTACTATTTCCATAATTTGATTTCTCAACATGACGTTGAGGTCATATGAAATTCCTACAGGTTGGTTGGTCGGTTGATTTGCCTGAGGCTTGATGTTTGGCCCTTGGTCGGCAACAAAGTTGCCATGATTTGGGTCATTGTTGCCATTAGCCTGAATATTTATTCCATCATCGACACGTGGGGTATTCTGTCCATTATTTAGGACATTGTTTCTTATATTTAGGTTACCCCCAAGTTAGATGTACCATTACCACTATTCTAATTTGGCCTTACACCATCCCTCTGGTTTGAAGTAGGTAGACCAAAAGGTGGTTCTATCCCCTGATTTGGACTTAGGACTGGGGAATTATATCCCACGACTGTCCTAGTTTGAAAGTGATTTGCAATAGGCACAACTGGCTGACAAATTTGGCCTACTAACTTATTCATTATTTCATTTAATATATTCAGTTGTTTGGCCATGTTGTCATAATGTGCATTCCCATTCTGGGTAAATCTTTCCATATTATGAACATTTCGTAGATTTACCTGTTCAACGACATCCTGTGTGAGTTCTCCAAGCAATGCACGCATGGTTCGAGGACTCAACTCTGTCATTGGTTCGTAACGACTGTGACTGCTCTGACTCTGTCCCTCTGTTTGTGGAGAGCTTTGCTGCTCCTCATATCGCTCGATCACAGACTGGACTCTTCCTAACTTGCTGCTTCCTTATCAGATTTGTGAGGCATATTGTTTCACCTTTTGTATCTTCAATACCAAACACCAAGGTCCCACTGGGTGTGCCAAATTGTTTCGCGCGGGTTGTCGCTAACAATTAAAAAGGAATCAGACGATTGTATAAGGAACAAACCTCTTGAGACAAAGTCCCAAAAAGAGGTGTTTTATTGGCGATGATTTACAATTGGAACTAAACAGAATGTCTCCAAGGGGCGCAAGCACACGAGTACTAAAAGAAATGTTTAAGTTTAAACTAAGAAATTTAAATTACATATTCTCTGTCTGAGAGTATTTGATTCGAGGTTCTTTTTCTCTGTCTTCTCTTCCTTTTATATTCCCTTGATTATTTCTTCGTGACAAACCGCTTGGAAACTGCTTGATTGTTGTATAACTACCCACTTTCTTTATGGTGGCTAACTTGTTGTGGAACTGCCGTCTCTAACTGTTGTCATTACTCTTCGTCGTTCAATTGCCTTCAACCGGATTCCTTGAATTGTGGAATGTGATAAGATCACTCAATAACTGCTTCAATAACCGCTATTTCTGGATAACCATAATGTCTTATGCTTGCTAAGATCATGGGCGATTCGAAGGTTTGGGCGAGAACGGGGTCATCGCTCTGGGCGACCGTAAGGTACTCCATTCGCTCAGGTTCTGGGCGTCTTACAAGCTTTGGGCAATGGTGTTACCGTATTTGTGGGTTTCCACTGCATTCATCAATAATTCTGTTTGGATCTTTATTTTGGATTCCCCAATTGAGCTTCACTCTTTGAGCTATCTGATTTGGGCTACAATTTTAGTGTGTCAACACCGGTATTCTCGATTTCAATACCGCATATGTCTTTTGTCCGGTAAGATGATATATAACAGCAAGTTACAGTCATACAACTAATTGGATAATAGCAGAATGAACAACAAATCAACTATTGAATTTACTATAATAAATAACAGAACGAATAATTGAAATTGCAGGAAATGAAATTTCAAACTGAGGCATGTGTTGCACACAATTTCCTTAAAACAGATTCGCCCCTTCACCGTCCGTGCTTGAGGTTTAAAACGAGCGTCCATTTTCCAGGGTACAACGGTAAAACCAGTAGCTTCCGAGCACCGCAGAAACCACTCCGGCGAACTGAACTAGTGCCCGAACTACACCACCACTAAGACAGAAATGTAGAAAAGACAGAACTCTATGCAAATGAATTTCTTGTGTATTCTAAACTTGAAAGCTTTTGTTTTGGTGTATTGAAATGAGAAAAATGATCCACTATTTATAGGCTAGGCTACCATTAATGGCAATGACCTTTGGATTTTCTCATCTTTTTTCCATGTGGGACAAATTCATTTTTCCCACATAAACTCCCTTTTGAGTGGCACATTTTGAGCCTCAGTTTCTCATTCACCCGAGCATTATCTTTGGCAAGTAAGTATATGATTTCGATGTATTCACAGAGGAGAACACAAATCAACTTTCATCTTCCAAATTGAACAACCGGGTCCCACTCAAAACTCGTGCCAAAGTCGGCCCATGACTCAGTTTTTTTTTCCAACACATTATGACAGCAAAAATGAACATCAATTTGTGACTTCTTCTTTTTTTTTTTTTATCATAAAGTTCAAGTTTTTCTTGACTGAATTTCAATTAGGGGAAGACTTTGACACAATTACGCTTCATTAGATCTTGTGAATTTATTGAGAGAGACGTTTAGATCCTTAAGCACGCTTGTTGAGGGGCGTATATTGTGCTTGTAGAAATTATATAAATATCCTTGTGAATCTATACAAACGGTTGTATAGGCCTTAGATTTTTTTATTTTAAAAAATTCAGAATCAAATTTTGTTAAAAATTTGCTAAATCGGTTAAGGTAGATTCACCACTTCAATTTACAAGATTGTCTTCACATTGTTCATTCTTAACGAGAAACTTTTGTCAGGCAAACTGGGAAAAAGTATTAGTTTTATACCATTTTGCGTGCGGGGCCACCACTAATTAAAGGGAGTTATTTTCTAAAGTTCTGTTTACATGATGACACGCTTGAGAATTTACAACAATTTTAATATTTTACATAATTGTTCGTAGTATAATAGTGTTCATACACCACATCGATTGATTATCTTGGACAAACACGAAGGATCCACATTTATGTTGGGTTTTGTAACCTAAATTAGATTGAATTTTTGTTATTTCACGTGATTTTTTTTTTTGTTTCAATTTTTGTGGTATTTCTAAAATTTAGCATACACCTCTATAAATACTGTACTTTTTTTTTTTTTTTACAAATTTTGTATTATTGTAATAAAAAATAATTGTGTAAGCAAAGTTATTGTTTTATTTTCTTCATATTAGTCAACTGAATAAAATACTTCATTTCTTTGACATTTTTTTTAGCGATCATATGCTTCATATCATGTCATATATATTACTTCAATCCGTTATATTTCCCGACAATTTAATCTAATAAAAATCAATGTCTCCTACTTGAATTTTCAACGTGAGATAATTTGTGAGAAAAAAAATACATATTCCATAGTCTATAGTAATTTACATGATAAGAAAAACATTGGTAAAATTAATTAAATTTTATCTTGAATCCTCATCAAGTCGTTCGATATTGTAAACTTTTCTCCACTAGACGCCATTTTCTTGATTCGTTCTTATAATTATGGTTATCTTTTTGGTAACCACAAAATACTTTTCAGGCAAAAATCCGTAGTTATTTCCAGACAAAATATTAACAGCTTGTTTGGGAGGGATTTTTTACCCAAAAAAATTGATTTTTTGACCGTTATTTCACTATTCCAACCATAAATTTTGACTTCTTCTCTTACAGGTAGACCACACTTTTCTTCTAACGGTCAAAAAATCAATTCTCAAAATTCCTCCCAAACGGGCTAAGATGAGAGTGTAAGTCACATATTAAGACCAAATATTAAGCCCATGTTTAATGTTCGTTATTTCATCGAAATGAGTTTTATAATAGTAAATTTTTAGAAAATGTGTGGTTAAAAAATAGAAAAAAGTTTTTGGTTTATGTGTAAAATATTTTAGGGAAATTTTCATAAATGTTACTAAATTTGAAAATCCACAAAAAATATTTATTTTCACTAAAGATGCTCAAGAAGTCACTTTTTTCTGTGAAATGTTCAAATTACCCTTAGTGATACCTTTTTAGGAGCATTTAATGCTTAATTTGAATGACATTAATATTATGATGTGATGATTTAATTTGTATATTATAAACATTGGATATATGATTATTATATTTTTATCTTATAACTTACTATTTTGTAAATGTTAAATACAATATTGTCATATTTATTTGAAATTTTGAAACTTTTTTTCATTGATTTATTTGGTTTTATGTTTTTGAATGGTAAACATACCAATATCATCCACAAAATGTGAATGATTTCATATTTAATGGAGCATTGAGTTATTTATTTTTGGAAAGATTTGTAGTTGAGAATTGATTATCACCATTAACATTTTGAATAATTTCTTCGAATGTACCAAATACATGTTTTCAAGCTTCCCGGTAGTTCCGACAATTCATCTTTCGAATTTGGCATTTCAAAATCGTCGAATTAGACATATCTACTATCAAACTCAACATTTAAAAACTGTCAGGATAAACAATTTAATTGTCGAGATTCAACCATTCATTTCACATTTTGCTATTAAATGAATTTAAATATTCAAAAATAACACTTTCATGCTATTAAATATTGAAATATTGGTTGTACAGAGTTCTTACCGTTGTAATCTCAACTTTTCAGGTCTTAGTAATCATTTGAGGTTCATCGTGTCGTATGAGAAAAAGTTTGTTCACGCAGATGACAAATGGAAGTGGAGAGTGGACGAAATCACTTTCATTTTAGTTTCGATAAGTATTACCCTATGTACTTGCTATGGTAAAGTTGGCCATAATCGAACCGCGTATTCTAACCCCGTTCTAACACAACTCACATAAATAGGCTTGATGTCTGAAAAGTGGTCGAAATTGTATTTTGAATTTTCCCTCGATAGCATTATACATTGTGGAGTTATATTATCATTTTCATTTTATTATCGTTTGCAGACATTAATCGTATTTAAGTTCACAAGTAAAATAATTACATAGACAAAAGTTGCATACCATCCCAACAGAAGGATTCTGTCATCTTCGATGGATGGTTGTAAAGTAGAAAATTTGACTATAAATAAGATGTATAAAGGACATGCTATTCCCAAGCACATTCTCAACTTACATTATCATTTTCAACTTATATTATCATTACTATTTCATTATCGTTTTGCAAATATTGCATAAGATCGTAACAGTTAAACTGTCGGTCCGAACAGAAGATTTCTATTATTCTCGATAGTTGGTTGCGAAGTAGAAAATGTAACTACAAATAAGATGCATCAGGGATAAACTGTTGCAGAACATTTGGTAAAGACGTTACCATATTCATCTCTTACAAAACTATAATACATAATTTAGTACATAGACGTAAACGATTATAACCCACTTCAATCGTTGTCGACATTTGAACATTCTTCCCACTGTTTTCATCAGAATCGTCCGAACTTATGACAATTATCTTGGGAGATGGAATGTTCGCCAACGACTCATCATCGTTGGATTCATCTTCAAACGGAACCATGAACTCGAAGACATCATCAATTACATTGGGCAGTGACTGCGAGGCTTCACTTGAAATTTCATTCAGGTTGGGAAAATGAACAATAGAAATGGCTATCTTACCATTTGGAGGGTTGACTTCCTCATCATTCGAAGAAATTATGAAGGAAAAAATGGGGACGAACTGGGTATTGGCAGAGGCTCATTCAGGTTCAACGATTTGTTGTTTCCAGTGGACGAACCCATTATCTCGATATAGTTGTATTAAGTGAACTGTTTGAAATATTTGATGTACAAAGTGTCACAAAGTGAGAGAAGTGTTTAAATGTAACTGAGAAGAAAGTCATGCCATGCTATTTACAATCAAATTCTTTGAAGGAATTAATTATGGTCATTTACAATACAACCACCAAATCACAGATTTACGTGTTGCTTGAGTGAAAATTGCTGTGATGATTTAAGGTCTAGGTGTACTTTTATCCTCCAAACTTTGTACATAATTTATGGAAAATGTGAATATTAAATCATATGTACCATTTTATCTTGAAGTTTCCTACATGTAGTTGTTGGTAATCAATTTTTATAGAAAATATGAATATTAAATCATGTTTATTATTTTATCTTAAAGTTTTCTACATGTAATTATTGATAATCAATTTTCATGAGTACTTCGTATCTTAATTGTAGCATTGTCTTGAAATATTTTTGGTATTTAAACTTCTCATAATCAGAATGAGTACTTTGTATCTTAAGTGTAGCATGGTCCTAAAGTATTTTTGATATTTAAACTTCTCATAATCAAACTTCAATCAAGAAATTCAACATTTTTTTCTTGTACTAATCGAATAATCAAACAAATATGATAAACGAAAAAATGATTAAATGTGTAACCACATGTGGATGCAACCATCAAATCGTGTTTATAACCATATTTTTTTAAGGGAATCAAAATGAGGTCATTTAGTACATTATCACAAATCGATTCCAATGTAGTATTAACAAATTTCGTCACACTATTTCTTAACACTATTTCTCCTTTCCTTGGTGTATGGAATCCTAAAAGATGTTTCAGAAATCGAATGTGTGTCGATCACCTCCTCTTTGTGTTAACAACATCGCTGCTTTCGACAGGTATGGTGGCCGCCTTCATCACGCCACAAGCTAAGGAAACTTCCTCGTTGTCCGGGCATGACACTTCAGGCTCTACAACTCCTCTATCTATTTGAAAACAACATATGTTACACTAATCAACATGAGTTCAATATTTCTAGTTTGCAAACTACGGAATGAGATGAGAGTATTTAAAATTTTGAATTTCTCATAATTAACGCATATACCATTCGCCTCTTGGTTCTCACTAAGCAATGGACCTTCATGGTCATCCGAGTACGGGTTGATGCCTCCTCCATTTAGTTGAAAACAACAATTACAAAACTAAAGGACATGAATTCAATATTTCTAATTTGCATACTACGAAATGAGTTGAGTATATTTAAAGTTTTGAATACATCATATATTAATGTGAAACAAACGTGTAAGAAAGCAAAAGCCGAACGTATAAAGTTCGAGAAATACTGCCTTTAATTATTGAGAATTCCAATTCATCTGTCGAGAATGACAGTTCATATCGACAGATGACTCATCTATCGATATTTAGTCATCTGTCGAGAATAATTGAAACGAACTGTCGAAAATGACATTTTATCGCGACAGATGGATCACATAACTATATGTCGAGAAGTTCTCGTGTTTCGAGAATTCAGAACTGTACAGACTTTCATTGCTACAAATTAAATAGTTAACTTAAAAGATTCGGTACCCATGTCTAACCTAGAAAAATGTAATTAACAAGGTAGGTTGGAATGATAAGTATAATACAACAGTCAGCTACCACAAAGCAAACAAATTCAGCGAAATATGAAGTCAAAAATTGACAGAACTTGAAATATTTTTTTTTTAGGAAAAAAAATCATATATAACACACCAACAAACCTAGAAAAAATCAAAATCCTTCACCCCCCCCAAATGGAGAAATCCAAACTACCTATAAATGTACACCTCGGGCAAAGTCGAATCCAAAATAAAGAACAAACTAACTCACCGTCTAGATGTAAGGAACACAAAATTGATGTCACAATTTAAGAGATAGATAAAAAAAAAAATAGAAACATTAGTTAAAAAACTGAAATAAAACCTTCAATTGATCTAAAAAAGAAACGCACATATTCGAAACCTTACCTAAGATACTCTCCTTCCTTCTGTATTGATGTAATAAGTGGGATCCCAACACAAGAACTTGCTCTCCATACAGTTTTCACAAAATCTAAAGAGGAAACATAGAAAAGAAGAAAGGAAAAATGACTTTTTTTGCAATTATTGTGTGGGGAAGTAGAGTTGTGATTGAATTGAAAAATAGAATTACATGGGCAAGGAAACGTTCTGAAAAGAGAAAAAGAAATGAGTTAATAGTTAATAATTTTTGCTCTTTTCTATATTGTAATGATTTTGAAATACAATTGTGAGGTGATTGATTATCACATTTTTTCCACTTTTTGTACAACTTTTTTATGTTGTCAACTCAAGAATGTGTAGGGTATTTAAATTTAGTGGGGGCCAAAAATTTTCAAAAATGACAATCTTTCAAAGATTTTTAAAAAGTGATATTTTTGAAAATGCAAAACCAAAAATTGACATGGAATACAATTTTCTCAATATTTATAGTCAAAATGTGTAGTTGAAAATAAATTTAATAAAAAATAAATTTTGAAATAATGGGAATCAAATAGGGGCTAAGCCTATGTCTAGTCCCACTTTTTTTTTATTTACTTTTTTGACAAAAGAAATTCTCCATCAATTATGTGGGTTGGTTTAGTGTTTTTTTTTTATCACAAAGAATGGAAATTTTTCCATCAATTTGTGGCTTTTTTAATTCTAAAATCGAATTTTTCCTTGATTGAATTTCAATTGGGGAAAGACTTTGACACAATTACGCTTCATAGGTTTTGTAAATTTATTGAGAGGGACATTTAAGTCTTTAGAGACGCTTGTTGAGAGGTATATGTGGTGCTTGTGAGTATTTTATAGATATCCTAGTAGGATTAAGTCAACTTAAAAGAAAAACATGCCCACCTACTTGATAGATGCAGTGTTGAAAGCCGATAATTTATATAAAAATTGACTATTTTTTAAACAGTCCAATGAACGAATGCCATGTGGCATTACGTCAAGGAAGCGGGCAAATTTTTCTGACAATGAAGCATGATTGATTCTAATAAGTCTACACAAACAGTAGCTTTGAGAGGCCCTAGTTTTTATTTGTTTAATAAATTCAAAATCAAATTTATCATATTTTTTGCTAAAAAAATCTGCTAATAGGTAGAAGCTAGCTATAGCCCGTCTTAGAACAATTCCAGAGAAGTACATGACTGTCTTCACATTGTTCATACCTAACATGAAAGTTTAATTAGGCAAACTGGGAAAAAATATTAGTTTTATACAATTTTGTGCATAGGGCTACCACTTATAGGGTGTTATGTTGTGTTTACATGAAGACATGCCAGAATTTTCAAGCTGAGATAATTTGTGAAATATTCCATAATCTCTATATTAGCGTGCATTGTAATAGAAACATGCGTGAAATTTACGTATTATCTTGAAGCCTTATTGAGCCCGGCATCATTGTAAAACTCCTCTTTCGTATAAAAAAATTCTGCATATATAGAACACTATTTCACAAAAATTGGCCAGAAATCTCACATTGTGCGGTCCCATGTGATGATTAAAAATCCAGAAAAATCACCCATCCTCCTGCTATTGTGTCTTATGTGTGCAATTCCGAACATGTATAATTACTGTTTTTGTATACTCTATTTTCTTGGTTTGTTACTTCACTGGCGAAACGTTAAGATTCTAAAAAAAATCTCAAATTATGATCAAATATTAGTCTATGTCTACTCCAATATTTATTTTTTGGTGGCCAAAAGCGATTTCCTCTATCAATTATGTGGGGTCAATTTAAATTTTGTACTATATATACTGTGGTAGCCTCCTTATGACAATAAAGAATGGAAACTTCTCATCAATTTGTGGCTTTTTTTATTGTAAATTCGAATTTTTCCTTGACTGATTTTCAATTGGAGGAAGATTTGACACAATTACTCTTCATAGGTCGTGAATTGACTAATAGGGACATTTAGATCCGAAGACACCCTTGTCGAGGGGTATATGTTGTGCTTGTAAAAATTGTATAGATATCCTTGTGAGTCTACACAAATGGTAGCTTCTGTATTCCCTAGTTTCTAATTTAAAAAATACAAAATCTATTTTGCTAAAAATATGTTAAAGAGGTAGAAGCTAGCTATAATTTATCATCACTTTAATTTAAATAGGGAAATTATTGTTTTTATACCATTTTGCCTGTGGGGTTGTCACTTGATGCGAACCCACGTAATAATAAAGCTACAAAGCCCACACGAGATTGATTTCAAACTCAGGAAAGCCAAGAACCAAAGTATTGAGTTCAATTCACAAATATTGAACCAAACAACCAACAATCGCAAACAATGTGTTGACCACTTGATCAAAAGACTTGAAAATCTCTCCCGAAAAGTTTGAGCACCACAAAAATTAAAAATCTTGATAAGATTATAGTTTGTTCAACAAAGAACAAATGATTGAAAGCAAATTTGCCTCTCAAATTGAATATAATATCAAAGTTCTAATTTACAATGAAATAATATGTCCTATTTATAAGAAACTCATAAAACTCTAGTTGAATCGAAAAGGAATCCTAAAAGATAACAAAGATACCAAAAAACTAGAATTCTAACCAAAATAAAAGATCTTCACAATTGAACTATGCGGTCGCATAGCTTAATCCACATGCTAGACTTTATGCTTGCTTCTATGCGATCGCATGGACCTTTATACTATGTAGTCACATAGTGCAATCCAAATCTTCCTATGTTTGCAGCCTAAATTGAGTTGATCCATCACGCTTCGACTC
The DNA here is from genome assembly GCF_002742605.1 of Olea europaea var. sylvestris. Lineage (NCBI taxonomy): Eukaryota > Viridiplantae > Streptophyta > Magnoliopsida > Lamiales > Oleaceae > Olea > Olea europaea. Next base: position 361,870 of record NW_019239802.1, read on the forward strand.
CCCAGCCCATCATGAAACTTGTTCTTTGGCATGTTAACATCAACCTTTTGGACTCCATGGCTTGAACACTTGATTGGTGGCTTGGATCACAACATCCCCTCCATCTTCAATAGGATTCGACCTCTAATATGTACTTTGAAGATTCAAATTGTAGCCATCATCTTCAATCATTGTATTGACATGGAATGGTTCATCTCCTCTAGGATGAAACCTTGACCTTCTTTGCAATCGAACACTCCCTTTGGCCTCCACATCCAAACCCAATCGCCTAGTTTGAATACTTTACGCATTTTTCCTTTGCTACCTTGAGACACATATAATTCAACTCCCTTGTCATAATTGAATACTTCTCCTTCAATTCTCATCAAATCCTTCGCTTGCATCGAATCAATTGGATATTCAGTGGGTGGTATCCCATCAATTAAGTCTTCCTGGAACAAGTCTTTGAACTCTATAATAAAGAAATATGCAAATAGGGGAAGGATTTGTTAGTCCTTACCAAAGCACTCTCAATCTCATTCTTTTTTGCATAGAAACTCACTTTGAATTTTTCTTTCCTCTCAGAAGAGATTCTCTTTCTTTTCTTTCTGTGGCTCTACTATTTTTTTTCTCACACTTAATCACCTTATTATCTTCTCTCCTACTCTCATTTTCTTTCCTTTCTTGTGGCTCTACTTTTTTTTAGCCACACTTTATTTTCTCTCTTTTTCCTCCCTTGTTCCTTCATATGATCAATTTGAGAATTAATCACGTCATGAAGCTTTGATATTTCTAGTTTGAAAACTAAACCAATCAAGGTGTACTACTAACATGCTTCACAATAGGTGTTTCACCTTCCAATTGGTACTCAGCTCCATCACATTCACTAGGATTCTCTCTAAATTCCCTTTCATGCCTATCTCTCTTATCCCTGTAATAGTAACTAGGTGTATATCGCTTCCTTATGATAGCCTTCGACTCATCCCAAGTTTTAATGGGCATCTCACATTCCTCCTCTTAGTTGTCACTACTTGATCCCACCAAGTAATAGTATAGTCGGTGAACTCAAGTACCGCAATCTTTACCTTCTTTTCCTCTGAGTAGTTATGGCAATCAAATATTAGTTCCATCTTCTTCTCCCACTCCAAGTATGCGTCAGAATCATTCCTTCATTTGAATAAAGGAATGGTCATTTTAATGTTGCCCATATTTCCGTCCACTCCATCTCCAACGAGATCTCCGTCCATTCTTTCATGCCTAAGGCCTCTATCCCTCATTCTCCCTACCTCAGCATCCACTAATATCCCCTCATCAATATCATTACCCGCTTCACAATCACTACGATTCTCCGTCCTAGGCTCTCTCATACCTTGCTTCCTTGCATTAGGAACTCCCCTACGTAAAATGGCATGTAATGGGTCTTAACTTCCATCCAGGCTTCTTGCCGATCCAACTTGTCCCTAACATCTTCAAATAACCTTTCAAACATTCGTATCAACTCCTTCGAAATGTTGACTTGACTATTGTTCCTACTTGATGCAGAGTTGTCTCTGTCAGACATCTTAAATCTAAAATATTATCTGATTCACATATGTACTCTCATATATCACTCGAATTGACTTTTACCTTCTATTAGTCTCACCGCTATGTTTTTTTCCACTCAATACTTTCACCCCAATACTTCAAAGAACGAATTCTGACTCAACCAAGTCTTATTCTCAAGAATTCAAACAAAAATGTGAGCGAGTTTTATAATTTTAGAAGACTCAAGAAAGAAATAAAAGAATTGGACACTTTTGAATAGGAACTATTAATTTAAGAAAGTGGTTCTTGAATTTTAGGTTGGCTAAGACTGAAACATATATGTATATGGATGTATAGAGATTTTTTTTACTCAAAAAAATATGAACTTAAACTACTGGTAATTTTCGGAAAGATTGGGAATGGGACCTGCAGGGGGATAGTTTTTATCGAGGAACAGACTTATGCACCTTGGACTTCTTGTTTTTATTTTTTTTCACTCGAAAATTCAATTACAAAACGAGCGAAACAAAAGAAAATTGATTTGGGTGCTGAATTCGCTCAAAAACAACTTTTGAATTTTTTTTGGTATTTTTATGAATTAAAGACTCAAAAGACGAAGAACACAAAAAACACAAAAAAAAAATGAAAACAAAGACTCAAAACAAAAAGAAAATAATATAATCTTAATTTTTGGAGCCTAAGCTCTAATACCAATTGATGTGAATCCACATAGCAATTGAAGTTACGAAACTCATATGAGATTGATTTCAAACCCAAGAAAGCCAAGAACCAAAGTTTTAAGTTCAACCTACATATATTGGACCAAGCAACCAACAATCACAAACAATGTGTTGATCTATTGATCACAAGACTCGAAAATCTCACTTGTAAAGTTTGAACGTCACAAGAATTAAAAATCTTGATAAGTTCGTAATTTGTTCAACTAAAAACAAAGGATTGAAAGCAAATTTGCCTCCCAGATTAAATATAATATCAAAGTTTTAATTTACAATGAAATGATAGGTCCTATTTATAGAAAACCCATAAAATCCTAGTTAAAACAAAAAGGAATCTTAAAAGATTACAAAGATATATATAATTCCTCACAAAATTTGAAAAATTCGTGACCACAATTGAGCTATGCGATCGCATAGCTTCTTGGGATGCGACCTCATAAAAGACTGAAATCCACATGCTGGATTTTCTGCCTGCCTCTATGCGACCTCATGGACCTTTACATTATGTGACCGCAGAGTGTAATTCAGATCCTCCTCCGTCTGTAGCTTGAATCAAGTTGATCCATCGTGCTTCGGCTCCCAAGACCATCATGAAACTTGTTTTTTGGAATGTTGACGTCAACCTTTTGGACTCCGTGGCTTGAACACTTGATTGTGTGGCTTGGATCACATCACCACTCATGGGTAGTCATGTTCTAGGAATGTGTTATTATACATGAAAACACACTAGAGGACCAAACAGGGCTAAACCATTCATCTTGGCTATATATTTAGTGGTTTACAAGATGAAGGAAAACAAAGACAAAACAGTCATCTGTTCATATACATTTTCGTGACTATCATGGCCCAAGATGGATGCTTTGTGTGTCTTTTCCTATGCATTTGCTTGACTTTGTCTTGCGTTTTGATTCCCGTTGGTGTATCTCTTCAAAGCATCAAGCCAAGAATTTATATAAATGACTTTTATGCTCGTGCCCTCAACATACACATTCCTTCCAATGCTACCAGTAGCAACACTTTCGTTTTCTTCAATCTCCAGCTTGTTAACATGATGGTAGCCAACAGTGTGTATTATGGAGATCTAAACCTCATCCTCTTCTACGGCTCGAATGGAAATATTCCCTTGTTAATTATACAGTTCCTCGATTCGAACAGGGTGAGAAGAATACAGATGATTGGAAAGACGTTTTGGAGACTCATGGACTGCCTTGGGTAGTGGCAGCCCTGAGTATAGGTGAAGTAAGCGATTATCTAAGGCCCCGTTTTTGTGAGGACCCCAAATTATGTAAAATTAATTGGTTGGTTGAAGAAAAATGAAAATTATATTTATGAAATTTTGAAAATAGAATTATAGAATGCAAACATAAAAAACTAATAAAAATTGAAATTACAAAAATGTTTAAAATATATATATGACAACAAACTTATCACTTATATTTATTTATCACAAACATTACTTTCCCTATTTATAATTAAGTCGACATTTTATCTTCAAAACATTCATTTTCTTTTTCTTTTTCTTAACAAAAGAAATGGTCTCTTTGTCTTTTCAAATTCCATTTCCGACAATCACCCACCATTATTTTTTCAACCCAACAAAATATAAATTATCTCCCTTTGAATTAAGATTTTGAAGATTCCATGCAATTTGATTTGATCTCGCTGGCATTGTTACAACCTTATATATTTCTTTCTTTCTCTCTCATCTTCAAAATATATATTACAGATTACATAGGTTACTATTATATTGTTTTGTTTTAATCTCATGATAATGATATTTTTAAATATTTGCTAAAAGTACTTTGAATTTAATAACTCTCAGTCCTTGTTCATACGGTTACTTCTTATTTTAAGTTAATTTCTTATAAATTAATATAAAATAAAATTATAAGCTCGTTTGTATTTGATCACCATTTTTATTATTTTGTTTTACTATCTTTTGCAATCACATTCTCCAATTGTATACATAAATCACTCAAATGTAAATTGAATTTTATTTGAAATAGTTGCAATGAGAAAATAATCGTACAAACGAGCACAACCCGTTGCCACTGCATTGTAATTCTGTTTGCCAAACTTTACTCGTAATTTGTATTGCTGGTTGAAATTTAACATTTTGTTAATTTTATCTTCAAAATTTGGGGCATAGTTGTCTTTATAATTATATTAAGCCCCTGCTTGGCATTAACTAAAATCTAGATTTTAATTTAAGTCAAAATCAATAATTAATTTTAACCACATTTTATAGGTTCCAAAACTTTATATCCACATATTTTATCTACTTCTATCAAAATCAAACAAAATGTTGATTTTAGGGGTTGTTTGAGCCCTATTTTTCTCAAAAAAAATCATTTCGAAACAGTGTTACGATGCAGAATGTGTGGTTAAAAAATAAGAAAATTTTTTTGGTTTGAGTGTAATATTATTTTATTGAAAAATGTGTGGTTAAAATGGTTTCAAATCACTGTTGAAAATGTATTTTGATAAAAAAAAAGGGGGGGGGGGGCTCAAACAAGGCTTAATATCCATCAAACCAACTACAACTTTATATAATGAAATTCAAAATATAGGACTCCAATTTAAAATTAACATAAGACCCCCAAAATATCAGGGCCGGTTCTGACCTTGGGATGATGCTATTAAAGCAGTTTCTAATGGTTCCATAGCGGATTTCAAGGAGGATTTGCTCACATATGTCAAGTGGGAATAAGTGTTTTGGTCAAAGAAAAAGAAGATGGTTTTGAAAGCTACTGTTGAAGTTGATGGTTCCTGTGAGAAAGTCCATGGGAAACCCATCAGACTCAAGTCATTTGCATCTTAGCTGATATGAATTTAAGGCATTATAAACATGTGATGATATTCAAGAAATTATTTAATGCATGAATAGATACTTCACATTTGTTATTGGTCACAGTTTATCTATTCTATCGACAATACATTATTTATTAGTCACAATCAACCAAAATTCCACCACACACCATATCTAGGCATTTATCTATTCTATCGATTGCTTATTATTTATTAGTCACAATCATCCAAACTCATTTTCTTTTAGTCGGATCGAATCGCTTTTTGGAATTAATGACTTTATTATCATGTTAAAACTTGATGTTCTATTTTAAAAGGCCAACCATATTAAGAGGAGAAATCTAACCCTTTATAAATTGATCTATATTTACATTTTTATTCGATGTAAATTTTATCCCTTAACCTATGTGTACTTAGAAGGAAAACTAAAGCAAAAACAATAAAAGCATATCACATTAGGATGTATCAAGCCAAGTCAGGACAAATAACACAATCTGATTGACATCTACACTTCACATGATACATTATTTAGTGAAAATAAATTACTAAGAACCAAGAGATGGATTACTTATTGTAGTAATTCAACATAGGATCAATTGATGAGATTGAATAACCATATAGAAATAATTAAAAAGTAACTTGTTACTTAATTGCTACTTTTAATTTTACTGTGCACGTTCTAGAACCTAAACATTATCTAAATCGATTAATAATCTTGATTAGGTTAACTTTCACATAACATCATTTGTCCTGTGGTGTAAAAAATTTGCACGAGGTAACATATGTATGTCTATCTTTTCCCCCATAAAATAAGATGCTATATGTGAACTTTACGTACAGTTTAATACATGCATATTGATACTTACAGCAAAAATACTTAGACGACGCATCACCATTCACCCATGTAATAATTTGATAGTTAATATAAACATTTCGCAATCACTTCTTTCGTTGTTAAAAAAAAAAAAGGTAATTAAATTTTAGTTGCTTCAATGATATTTTATCGACAAAAATAATTAATACAATGACAAATCAAACAATTGTAGAAGTAAAATTAATCGATTGTCTATATTAATTTTTAACAACTATTTCTTTCATTGTTGAAATGAGTGGCAACTAAAATTTGGTTATTTGTATTGTATTTTCAACATCAAAAATAGTTATTACAACAACCAAACAATTGATTGTTGAAAAAAGAATTGGTTGTCAATGTAAACCTTTTACTTCTAGTTATTTAGTTGCTAAAATGATACATTTAACGACCAAATGTATTTTTAGTCATTGAATACATTTTTCAATACCTCTTTGCCAACCAATGAATATCCAACTGATTTTGGTAGTTGAATGTGATCAACTTGTATCAAAATTAAGGCTGTCTAAATTTATTACAACATAGGATGTGCTCCTTGATTACGCCCAAAGAATAACGCGGTGATTGTAGTACAGCTTTGGGGTGTCGTATCCACAGGGAGATGGAAAAATTCTCAAAAGATCAATAAACTAGGGTTTTCGTAATTAAATGTGGAAATGATTTGTCACTTGAAATAAAAATTAATTACCAATTTGCGAATTAGTGAAGCGTCGGAGTTCCCCCATTGGATTGGATCAATCAACATCAATAATTCATGTATTTTTACTCAATTAGAGGTTTTCTTCCCAACTTTCTAATTGGAAGATTTAACAGTGAAGTCCAATTTTATTCCAATTATGTTTCTAGGTTCTAGATTTTCTATAACACATTCGCACATTTTTATTGGAACAGGATCAAAAATCGACCATATACGTCAGGCATAAGGCAGTAATCAATCCACCAATAAAGTGATATTAAGATTAAAATTCAACAATTATTTCAATCATTCGATAGAAAGAGCATGGCTAAATCTATGAAGGATTTGATAAAAGTTAAAATAATCTCAACAATAAGTAATTTAAATTGAAACTCAACAAATAGTTTAATTTAACAATGGAAAAAGCATGACTGAATCCATGAGAAATTTATTAAAAGTTAAATAAATTTCAATACTAATTCATAACGAGAAAATCCAAATCTTGAAATTATTAAGCAAAGAGAGTTCGAATTACATGAAATTATGACGTGAAATCTCCAAATCCAATGAGTTCCTTCATTGCTTCACCGAATTCCTTAGTTTTCCATGAATTTTCTTGAGCACCAAGATGAAAGAAATAGGTTTGGGGGCGTCTCCATTCGTTCTGGGTGGTTTTGGGCATTTATATCTCGTGAAAATTAGGTTACCATAAGAGATTCAATCGTATAAGGAAACTGAGATTCGGCCGCCCAAAAAACACTATGCGACCGCATGGTTATTGTCATTGCGGTCGCATGGTTATACACTTTCAGCCTTTTCAATTCTCGGGCATAGTAGAAAGGCATGCGGCCGCATGGTTCCACCAGACAGCTTTCAGTGTTTTAATCATAACTTTCTTTCCTGATGTCCAATTGAGGTGATTCAAGTTGCATTGGATAGCTAACTCAAAGGCCACAATTTTTATTCAGAAGTCATCTCCCAATTCGATCATCTTCCATGTCAAAAATGGGTCCCAACATGAGACTAAAAACTGGTGTTTTAGTTTTCGATTGGAAATTGATGTATTGATCAAACTTTGATGTTATTTCATCCCTTTGACTTCTTTCCTCATCCACTTGACCTCTAACACTTTCGAATCTTCATCATAATCTTAGACACAAGTTTGGATCATTTCCACTTTAGTCCCCGAACTTTCGTTCTCTTCTACTTTGGTCATTTTTCACTTGTTTCTTCCGAATTTCATCTTTTTCACCAAAATGCAACCTAAACCAAAATATAAAAGTAATGAGTGCATTTTGGCATAATATAATCACATGAATGCAATAGTTAAGAGGGGAAAATATGGTATTTTACACTCTTATCACTCCTTCAGTCGTTCGGCTTCTTCAAACTATTTACAAATTAATTATATTTATTAACAACAAATATTTACAGTAATATTTGTAATTATATCAACCAAATTTAATGTTGTCTATTACAACCCCCCCCCCAAACATTTTAGAACCTTGCTACATGTACACTTTAGTTTATACTTTGTCACGTGTCATTATCCTATTAGACAATTTAAATTTAAAACAGTTTTTTCATCCAATTGACACTTGACAACAATGCAAGTGTCAACCAAAGTGTCAAAAATCAGTGTACAAATAGATATGGCAGCTAAAATTACTATCCATATTGGGAATAATTCTAGTATAATAATGCTGTCTAGATCTCCATGCTTACAACATGATAATGTTTATTAGATAAATTAGGTACTTCATATTCATTAGAATTAATTAAAAATAATGATACTCCTTTGATTTTTTCTTGTCCTTATCCTATATCACGATTGTTAATAATCACCTTAATGTATGGCAATATGTCCATCTAAATTGCATTCTCGAAAATCAAGGATATTTAATTGTTTAAGCAAACTCACATATATTTGTTACAAAAGTTGAAACCGTGTTCGATTGTGCATGTGGAATGACATATGTTTTGATTATTCATAGTGCGTCATAAAAAAGATGTATGAAAACATACTGTACAATTTATTTATTTATTTATTTTCCTTAACAACTGGACTTAGCAACCCAATGCATGTGATGAGGTCTATATCAGCAAGTAATTTTGCAACTTCCAATCTCGAGGAAATATATATATATATATATATATATATATATATATTCTTTTTGACAGAACATTAATTTAATTATGATCAATTTTATTCTATATTGAATTTTTTTGGTACTTATTCTGAACTTCAAGCAAACGTTAGCTTTACAACTTTTAGTCGACATTATTTAATGCCAGTTTTAATGAAAGTTAATAAAGGAGTGCACATGTTATCTTTTGGAAGACAAAATTGTGTTTTCATATTATAAGATTCGAGAATACATTGGTATAAGAGTTTTGTACGAGTTAATCTTGTCGTTTTTAAAAAGTCAATTAACGATTTAATTTCATTAGTTGACTTCACAGAAATGGACGATCACCCACCCAAGTGACCACCCTTTAACATATTTATGTCCATCTTTTGCCCACAAAATAAGATACTATATGCGGACCAAAATAGATATAGTTCAATACGTGCATATATACTGGTACTTGTAATAAAAAAATTCAAACAACATATCACCATTCACTCATGTACAAGTCACATTATCATGAAAATGATTTAATTTCTTCCGGTGGTATGAATTTTGTTGTTGTTTGGAAATTGAGTATGTTGTAGTCTTTCATTTTATTACCTATTATTTAGTGAATTTCTTCATATCATTGCCAATGGACGTAAAAGAGGACCGAATGATATTAGAATAAAGTTTCTTGTACATTATTTGCTTGACATGGAGTTTGACACTCCATTGTTTTCAAATGTTTTCAAAAATAGAATTGACGGGAAAGTGTGTTTTTTTTTTTCAAAAACTGTCCAATATGATGTCGCGACGTAGCACAATGTAAAATTTAATGTCAAACTCAATGTACTTGTAGCATGATTCATGATATCAACTTTGTGTGTGTTCTCTCTTTAATTAATGTTTTTGCGTAAAATCCGAACCTTAAGGCTTTCGCACATTACAAAACAAGTGAAAAATATTTCGAGTTTCGTAATAAAATCCTATCCATCTATTGAAGAATAGTAGATGCAGGCCCTGCAGTTTTGCTGCAAAAATCCAACCATTGTGTTAATTAAAGATAAACAGATTCTTCAAAAATATAATATAACAAAAAGAAAAATGAAAGGCTGTAAATGAAGGATGTAATAGGAAAATGTAACACCCCGAATTTTTTTATTATTTTTCATATGGGCCAAAACTTAATATGGGTCACTTAGCAAATGAAAAAATTCATGTTTAGATTTGTCGTCACACTAAAAGTCCAAAGGTTGATGATTTATTTTGTTCACATGTACTTAGAATTTATCGTAAATCTTATTTAGGTTGAATATTTACATATTTTAGAAGTTGATAATATACATCAATATTATACACGTTCTATCACTCGTGTTAAATAATATAATTTGAAATCAAGAAAAAGTAATTTTGAGCTAGTATGACCGAAATATTCTAATAAACAGAAATATGTTATCTTTTAATATTTTATTAATACTAGTTTTCCGCCCGTGTATTGTATTTTTTAGGTGATATTAAGTTATTAACATGTCAAAATATCTATTCAGTTCTCTCAATAAATCTACAAATTTGATTAATTGTTTAAAATGATAAATAGCAACGTAATCTTCATATACAACACACTTTTGACATTAAAAAATTAAAAGTTTATTAGGAATTTTTCTAAATGACGTCAAAAATTTTATTAGATTATTTAAAAAATTAATTGATCGAGAGGAAAAAGTAACAATAAGAAAAAAATTTCTAAAAACGATCGAATTTCTTTTATATATAAAAAATTTTCAGATGTTAAAATATTAAGATAAAAAATTAGTTAGCCTCAATTTTGTGTTGCTATAATTGAAATGTATTTTTTGGGGATAGGATAAATGTTCCCTTGATGCATGGATTAAAAACCAAAATTATTGGAGCTCATAAATCAAACATTATTTTAGTTTGAGTGGTTATTTTACATATAAAGGATTTATTTGACGATAACTATATTCAATATAATTAAATCGTGTAATTAGTCGAATCTTTTTTTTATTGTTCAATATCCAATCGATTTAATGAATTTTTTTATTTACGTATAATATTATTTTATAGAAGATTCTGCTATTGAAAATAAAAGACAGAAAAATGAGAAAAAAATTTAATGGAGCCAAACACAAGTTGAGCCACAGTATAATATTTTGTCACTTAAATGGGGTTGAGATTTTTATTTAATAACCCAATTTTGATATATTTGAATTTAAT
>NW_019239802.1:373215-388906 GCF_002742605.1 Olea europaea var. sylvestris
TGATGCACTTGGATGCCAGGAGCAAAATCGCTCCGCGCATCACAGAGCATTTGCTCCGTTCTCCGTGATGCGCGGAGTTATTCTATTGTTTTATTTTTTTTGGTCAATTTTTTTGCACTAAGTGATTTATTTAGTTTTTTTTTATAAAAATCTACCATAAATCTTCTATATTCTCCCGAAACTCATTTTAAAAACTATATCATAAACACATCGAATGATCGAAATGAATATCGAAAATAGTTAAACGTACATCAAACGCGTGTGTTAAAAAATATGTATAACTAATCTTTTTTCTTAAAAAAATTAATTATTTTATTAATATTTATTATTTTTTCACGACAATAATTTTTTACGTCATTTAGAAAATTTTCTAATAAACTTTAAAAAAAATTTAATGTCGAAAGAGACATCATTTAAAAAAATTAATAATTTCGATAACATGCTGACTTTATAAATTTATCGACGATTGTACGGTAGTTGAATGCATAAATCTTCTATATTCTCTCAAAACTCATTTCGAGAACTATATCATAGACGCATTGAATGATCTAAATGAATATAAAAAATAGTTAAACGTACATCAAACGTGTGTTTTAAAAAATGCGTATAACTCGTCTTTCTTCTTTAAAAAAAATCAATTATTTATTAATGTTTATTATTTTTTAGCGACAATTTTTATAATAAAAATATTATGCGGTATAAAACACAAGATCAATTACCCAAGGAAAAAAAATTGCTGTACTCGGTTAGGAGTGAATGGCTCATCGATATGCATGTAAGGGTCAAATGGACAATAACGAAATGCTTCCTGAACGAATGGTAATTGGCATGATAAAAAATTCCTACAATTCGCTGCCATAAATTTTGTCTCACTCTCTCATGATGCACGAGAAGATTTTCTTTGGAAGGGACAGTTACAGTAACTCACTTGTGTAAATCAACAATGGAGGCAATAAAATGGTCTCATTAATTTCATTTATGGAAGCTACAACATTCTAACGAAGTGAAAGGATATTTTTTAAGTGAAGCTACAGTAATCGTCAACAAATGATTTTATAAAGTCAACAAAGACAGCAATAATACTGCCATATTTCATTATTATTTCCAGAAAAACTTTTTTTTTTGTGATGAATAGTACATAACGAGTTCAGCTACAGTACAAAACTAGTGTAGGGTGCAATCGCTGCCTCAGGTTGAACTATAAATATTGGATCCTTTCTTTTAAAGTAAAGGGGATATAATATAAAATGAGTTTTCCTAGAAATATTAACAGTCACGGTTATATTGGAAGGAAACGAATAGGTTTACAATAATTAAATGTATTAAATCTAATTATCCTCCTTAATCTTAATAATGAATAAATTTTATTAACACCATTAATTCACCCTCAACCTAACATGTGTTTTGTTGATTTATGTTACGTGCATAACTAATTATAAGTGACTGTTATGGGTATATATATTTAGGTTAGTTACTTTTTTAAGACAATTTCACAACTTCATTCCTATATAGATTCATACACGTAAACTTTACATTGTTGAAATGATTTTCTTCTACCACAGTTTCCATTGTACATACTTCTCACCACTAATATTTTTAGAATTTGAGCTGAGTATAATATTTATGTTTTTCACAAATTATTTTCAAATAAATTCTTGGATATCAAATTGAGGTAAGAATACATCGTGCAAAGTGATAAATTCTAATTCTTTGATATTTGTATAATTTTTGGTATAAAATGTTATAAGGCCTTCGGGTTGAACTCTATGTTAAATCCTTTTGGATGGACCGTTAGGTAAAAAAAATGTTAAATCCTATGAGATATGGGAATTTTTAAGAAATTCCTCGAGCTCTAAGTCTAAAAAATGTTAGTATATTACGTCAGTTTTATACTTATATCATGTGAATAAGAATGTGAATGTATTCTTACCGAGTGTTTTCAATATACTCACTCTTACAATACCTTTCAGATGAGAACAGGTAGTTTGGATGTGTGGAAGATTGACCGAGTGATGTTTATATGGGTCGTCAAGTAAATTTTCTAGAAAAGATAATTGTCAAACTTTTATTTATAAAAGAATAAAATAATGAAGATGAAAAAGATCTCGAGGCATTACAGAAAAAGTCTTAAGCAAAAAGAAAACCAAAGTTTTTTTTTTTTTTAATAATAAAAATCCACAATAGAAAGCGAAGTGACATTAAATCATAAATATAATTAAATGAGTCTCATTTTTCACCTTTAATTCAACTTATCATATAATATTAGCACCTGTGGTGCTATAGCATTATTCATTTCAGTTACCTATCCAAATAATTTTAATGATCTCGACTAATTTCTTTAACTCGTGTTTGTTAAATTGTGAACGGTTTCTTAGTTTCCTACACCTTTGAGCTTTAAATTGTCATGTTGCTCATGGGGTATGCCATAGCTCGAATTCTCCTTTTCTAATATCGACATATTGGGGAATTTATAGATGTCAGCGAACAATTCAATTAACCAACACAAAATTTTACCACTAAAGACATCACCAAACCACAGGAAATTAGTCGCTAAAATATGCAATTTGAACAGTTCCATCAAATATATACACCCTGTTTGGCCCCCATTACCTGAAAATGGTAATGGGGGGAATAGTATTTTTTAGAAAAATTAGTGGTTGAAAAAGAAGGTAAAGTTTTCGATTTACGTGTAATATTATTTTATAGAAGATTGTATGGTTGAAAATAGGAGAGAGAAAAATGGAATGTAATGTAATGTAATTTAATGTTAATCAAACAGGGGCATAGTAGTATCTGACCAATGATTCTGCAACGGATTTGTTTGTAACTTAAATCTAAATACCAGAAGAACAAACTAAGTTTTATTATCACTAAATATAGAGGATCAGAAGCATTGCTTTAACAACAAACAAGTGAGAAAGAGATTGAAGAAACATCGAAAGCCTCATCGTGTTTAAATAGCCGCTTTTCCTGGATGAGCCTGAGCCTGAGCCTGAGCCTGAGCCTGAGTCTGAGCGGGAGCCTGAATGCCTGAGGTGAGTTTAATAGCCTTCTTTTGGACCTTTTTACCAGAGTTGTTGATTTCCACAGTAGCCGAGACTGCCAGATTTCTCTTCTTGGACATGAAAAACCACTCTTTAAACTTAACCTTTGTAGCCAACTCCAACCTGAAAACTACTGTGGATCCATTAGAAACCGCGTTCACTGCGTCAAACCAAGGAACACCGTGAGTCTCGACCACATCTCTCCGCTGAGCACCTTTTTTTTTACCCTGATAAAACCCTCGAACTGTATAGTAGCCTATTGGAAGGCTTGGCTTTGGACCATAAAAGAATGTGAGATTTATAGTGTCATAGCGGACACTAATTTGATCCAAACGATTTTTGAGTTCGAGGTCGAAGAAGATAAAGTTGTTGATGGTACTGGCATTGGAATTATCCAATCTGTTGAGAGCAGGAACATAAAAGTTCTTTATTGAGCAACTGGGCCTCACTGTATTGGTGTTTACTACGATCAAAATGATCAAAAGGGTAATAATGAAGACGACTATCAGTTTAAATTTCATGCACCACATTATTTTAGATTTCACCATCTTTGGGCAAGATGATGAATACACATTCTATTTAGTCACTGTTCGGTTTTGATAAAATCAGATTTTTAGTAAATTTTGATAAAAATGATAAAATGTATAATTGAAAAATTGATAAAAGATGTTGATCCCATGAAATGTGGAATGGAAAATAAATTTTGGAGGAAATGAGGTCCAAATAAGGGCTTGAAAAAAATGAATGACTTATGCTTGAATTGTTCAAATTGAGATACTTTACGAAATATAAAATCAGAAAACCACACGTTTCCTAGTCTCTATAGTAGTGTTCATGGTTAGAGAAACTTGTGTGAAGTTAATCACGACTTATCTTGAGACCCTATTGAGGCGTTCAACATTATAAAACTCTTCCATTATACTCCATTTTTTGATTTGTTATTATAATTATTGTTATCGTTTCATTAACTAGAAAATACTTTCCAAGCAAAAAAACCCTAGATAGGGTCACTTCACCAGGGAAAACATCAAGCTGAGAATGTGAATTAAAATATGAGTCAAGTATTAGCTAGCTGTAACGCTTCTTTCAACTAATCTAAAACAGAAGAATCTTTTAAAGTAGTTTCACCACTTTAATTTACATGTAAGTCTTCACCTAATTTACATGAAAGGCTTCGATATCAAGATTCAACGAGCTTGACTCATGAAAGTCTTTTTTTATGTTTTATGACTTGCTTTTCCATTGATGTACCAAAACATGTAAACCATTCATCTTGTCTATATATATCGAGTGCTTTGTGGGAAGAAGGAAAATTAAGATAAAAAATTCATCTGGTCATATACATTTAAGTGACTGCAATGGACGAAAGCGGAAAAATTGCGTGTCTAATCTGTTGCATTTGCTTCATTTTGCCAACCATTCTGATCCCCATCGGTTTATGTCTTCAAAGCATCAAGCCAAGATGTTACATAAATGACTTTTATGCTCCTGCCCTCAACACACACATTCCTTCCAATGCTACCAGTTCCAACACTTTCATTTTCTTCGACCTCCAGCTTCGTAATATGATGGAAGAGAACAGCTTACGTTACGGAGATCTGAACCTCACCCTCTTCTACGGCCTGGATGGAAATATTCCTGTTGCTAATTATACAGTGCCTGGTTTCAAACAGGGTAAGAAGAATACAAATGATTGGAGAGACGTTGTCGAGACTCATGGACTGCCTTGGAATGATGCTATCAAAGCAGTTTCTAATGGTTCCAAAGTGGTTTTCAGGGCGGATTTGGTCGCAGATGTCAAGTTGAAACAAATGTTTTGGTCGAAGAAAAAGAAGATCGTTTTGAAAGCTACCGTCGAAGTCGATGGTTCTGGTGAGAAAGTCCATGGGAAACCCATCAGACTCAAGTCATTTGCATCTTAGCTAATATGAATTTTGTAGAATAATAATAATAATGGATTGGTTGTGATGAATTTATTTCCATGTACGACTGTTGATTTGATTTTATGAGCTGGGATTAAGTTGCTTTAGATTAGCTAGTTCTTCATTATGAATCTTATTATTCGTTTCTAAGAGTTTGTTTGGTATGACTTTTGAAAAGCCAAAATGAGTTTTTGAGGTTCAAAAGCTGCTTTTGGACCCGTTTGACTAATTTTACTAAAGTGCTTTTGATGGTTAGAAGAGTTTTTAGAGGAAGTTAGTTCAATGTGACTTTCTCTAAAAGCACTTTCAGTATAGAAAATACTTTTAAATATTAGTTTTCAAACAAATATTAAAATAACTTTCTCCAAAAGCTCTTTTACAATAAGCAAAAGCTATGACAAACGGGCCCTAAGTAGTATATAGTAGCTTTGTTAATGCAAACTTTTTTCTATTTATTATGTACTAAGAAGACTATATTGTCAAGTATTAGCTAGCTGTAACGCTTCTTTCAACTAATCTAAAACAGAAGAATCTTTTAAAGTAGTTTCACCACTTTAATTTACATGTAAGTCTTCACCTAATTTACACGAAAGGCTTCGATATCAAGATTCAACGAGCTTGACTCATGAAAGTCTTTTTTTATGTTTTATGACTTGCTTTTCCATTGATGTACCTAAACATGTAAACCATTCATCTTGTCTATATATATCGAGTGCTTTATGGGAAGAAGGAAAATTAAGATAAAAAAAATTCATCTGGTCATATACATTTAAGTGACTGCAATGGACGAAAGCGGAAAAATTGCGTGTCTAATCTGTTGCATTTGCTTCATTTTGCCAACCATTCTGATCCCCATCGGTTTATGTCTTCAAAGCATCAAGCCAAGATGTTACATAAATGACTTTTATGCTCCTGCCCTCAACACACACATTCCTTCCAATGCTACCAGTTCCAACACTTTCATTTTCTTCGACCTCCAGCTTCGTAATATGATGGAAGAGAACAGCTTACGTTACGGAGATCTGAACCTCACCCTCTTCTACGGCCTGGATGGAAATATTCCTGTTGCTAATTATACAGTGCCTGGTTTCAAACAGGGTAAGAAGAATACAAATGATTGGAGAGACGTTGTCGAGACTCATGGACTGCCTTGGAATGATGCTATCAAAGCAGTTTCTAATGGTTCCAAAGTGGTTTTCAGGGCGGATTTGGTCACAGATGTCAAGTTGAAACAAATGTTTTGGTCGAAGAAAAAGAAGATGGTTTTGAAAGGTACCGTCGAAGTCGATGGTTCTGGTGAGAAAGTCCATGGGAAACCCATCAGACTCAAGTCATTTGCATCTTAGCTAATATGAATTTTGTAGAATAATAATAATAATGGGTTGGTTGTGATGAATTTATTTCCATGTACGACTGTTGATATGATTTTATGAGCTGGGATTAAGTTGCTTTAGATTAGCTAGTTCTTCATTATGAATCTTATTATTCGTTTCTAAGAGTTTGTTTGGTATGACTTTTGAAAAGCCAAAATGAGTTTTTGAGGTTCAAAAGCTGCTTTTGGACCCGTTTGACTAATTTTATTAAAGTACTTTTAATGGTTAGAAGAATTTTTAGAGGAAGCTAGTTCAATGTGGCTTCCTCTAAAAGCACTACCAGTACAGAAAATGCTTTTAAATATTAGTTTTCAAACAAATATTAAAATAGCTTTCTCCAAAAACTCTTTTACAAGAAGTAAAAGCTATGACAAACGGGCCCTAATTAGTATATAGTAGCTTTGTTAATGCAAACTTTTTTCTATTTATTATGTACTAAGAAGACTATATTGTTTTATTACGCATTGTTTGGTCAGTGAATCCATTACAAATTCCTTTACGATAGAATATCATCAAATTAATTAATTGACTATTACCAAAAATTTTCAAATTGAACCATTTTTTTTTTCTCTTGTACATATATACACTGAACTTCAAGCATGCAGTTGGTAGCTTTACATTTAATCATTATACACTTCGATTAGCAGAGGCTGTAAATGAAGGATGTGACGGGACAGAAAGTCTTAAGAGCCAAGAGCAAAGAGAAAATTTTCTAATAATGCCTTTGGACAGTTCAATTCACTGTGGATTCATAAGAAACCGCCTTCACTGCATCGTACCAAGGAACGCCGTGAGTCTCCACCACGTCTCTCCGCTGAGCACCTTTTTTCTTTTTTTACCCTGGTGGAACTCTTGCAGTGTATAGTTGCCTATTGGAAGGGTTGTGTGTTGGAATTAATTGAATGTAATTGGGTTAAAACATTAAATGTAATATTTAATGATGTGGGTCATTGCAATTAATTTGGATGAATTGGAAAAGTCTTCAATATAGGCCCATATATTGATAAGCTCATTTTAAGTGTTTTATATATGGAAAGGAATCCTACATCGAAAGTTTACAAGAAAATAGTCTTGTTTATATAGTGAGTTGTGTAAATAATATATAATTTAATAAGTTACCTACCACTAGGCTAACTTTAGCTAGCCAAAGGCTAGTCACCACTAGAGTAGTGCGAAGAAAATAATCTTGTTTATATAGTGGGTTGTGTGAATAATATATAATTTAATAAGTTACCTACCACTAGGCTAACTTTAGCTAGCCAAAGGCTAGTCACCACTAGCACCACTCGCACCGCTCTCCAGACTCGGCACGCGCACAACGCAAAGTACGCATTGGGCGCTTTAGAGGCGCACTTGGCACTTCGCACGTACGCATCATCGCGAGGAGCTGAGGAGCCTTATAGTTTTCGAAAATGGACTCATGGTTCGATGACGTGGCAGCGCAAGGCTCGGTGAGTTGGCATTCTAAGTGGCGCACGCTTGGTAGGTCGGGGCCCTTTAATCCTGTGTGGCGGTTAGATGTACGCGTGGCATCCGCATGGCTGTGACTGTTCAGAAATTGGTGAATAGGCATGATGAATGGACACTTCACTTCATGGTTCAATCTGGGCCGTCAGATCATGAAAATAGTGCGATCCAATGGCTAAGACGAATCAGACCAAGTGGTGCACTAATTCCTGAAATGTCACACACCTGTTCCATGAGACACTTCAATCTCTATAGATAGAGACCCCCAGATTCGTTTTTTTACACACCAAATCAATTACAAATTCAATTGATTTCTAAATTCTTCTCTCTTCATATTCTGATCTAAAAATTCTCTTATATTTTCGTGGTTATTCCGTTCGAGTACGATTATTCATTGGTTCGACCGACAAAGTTGGTATTGTGCAGTATCGACTTTGGAAGGAGCGTTGTATCTTGGGAGACAGACGTCCATAATCCCGTTTGCACTTCATTGGGGGGCGAAATTTGTCTTAAAGAGATTTGCTTTGGCATACCTCGCTTCATCTACTATTTTCTATTTTTTCTGCTTACTTTATTTGTTCTTTTGATTGCGTTAGTCGAGTTTCCGACAACAATCTTAAGACAGATTTATTTTCTCATGTCTTCTACATTTCTATTATTGATTATTTCCTGTACTTGTGATTTTACAGAAAATGGCTAGTACATCAGTTAATAATACTAGCGTTGTGATTGGTACTGTTGAGAGCAATACTAATGCTGTGATTGCGCCAAATTTTGGTTCCAATCAATTTGTCATGCTACCAGCTTCACAACATGAGAAACCGAAAAAGTTCAATAGCACGGATTTCAAACGTTGGCAACAGAAGATGCTAACTTAGTAAAATTTCTGCGTGAAGAATATCTTGCACAAACATCGAAAAATGCTACTGATAAAAATACTCAGTTAGCTATTGAAGCATGGAAACATGCAGATTTCTTATGCCGTAATTACATTCTCAATGGATTGGATAACACTTTATATAGTGTGTATTGTAATTACAAGACGGCTAAAAAACTGTGGGAGTCTCTTGACAAAAAATACAAAATCGAAGATGCTGGAACGAAGAAATTCATGTCGGCAAATTTCTAGATTTCAAGATGACTGATTCAAAGACAGTACGAGTCAGGTTCAAGAGATACAAGTTCTACTTCACGATATTGAAGCTGAAGGTATGACTTTGAGTGTATCTTTCCAGATTGCTGCTATGATCGAGAAACTACCTCCACTATGGAAAGATTTCAAAAACTATCTCAAGCATAAACGCAAAGAGATGACGATGGAGGATCTAATTGTTCGACTTCGCATTGAAGAAGACAACCGAGCTGCAGAAAAGAAAAATAATGTCCACAACATGAAAGCAAAGGCTAAAATGGTGGAAGACTCGAGGTCTAAGAACAAGAAAAGGAAGCATTTTAGCTCATCTGTGGACAAAGAAAAAGTCAACAATGCAAAACGGTTCAAAGGAAACTGTTATATTTGCAGGAAGTCGGACATTGGGCTAAAGACTGTCGAAGCAAAAAGAAGGATACACAGAAAAAGAAATCGCCCCAAGCCAATATAACCGAAGTGGATAAAATTTCTACGGATGTTGGAGACATCAACCTATCTGCTGCTGTTTTTTAAGTTAATTTGGTATCTAATGCTAAGGATTGGTGGTTGGACATAGGAGCCACTCATCACATCTGTGCAGATAAGGGTCTATTCGCTGAATATAAGACTTTGAATCATAATGAGTGTCTTTACATGGGAAATTCTACAACATCCAATATTGAAGTGATTGGAAAGGTTATTCTGAAATTCACATCGGGGAAGGAACTAACGCTTAATGAAGTTGTACATGTCCCAGATATCAGAAAGAATTTGATTTCAGGAGCTATTCTTAGTAAGAAAGGATTTAAAATGGTGTTTGAATCTGATAGATTTGTACTTACTAAGGGGGGCATGTATGTTGGGAAGGGTTATTTACTTGATGGTCTATTTAAGGCCAATGCTGTTATAGTGGACAAAAAATCCATATATTTGTATCCACAAGTTATCAATAAAACTAATGTTTCTGTTTACTTGCTTGAATCTTCAAATTTATGGCATAGCAGATTAAGACATGTAAATCGTGCTTCCTTAAGAAAACTTGTAGGTTTAGGTCTTATACCTAAACTTGACTTCGAAGACAAACATAAATGTGAAATTTGTGTTGAAGCAAAATTTGCTAAAAAAACCTTTTAACACAATTGAAAGGAGTAGTGAATCGTTGTGTTTAATACACAGCGATATTTGTGATCTAAAATTTGTTCAGACTCGAGGTGGTAAAAAATATTTTATCACGTTTATAGATGATCACAGTAGATATTGCCAAGTTTATTTATTAAGTAGCAAAGACGAAGCATTGAATGCATTTGTTACTTACAAAAATGAAGTTGAAAATCAACTTGGAAAAACAATTAAGGTATTAAGATTCGATAGAGGTGGTGAATATGATTCGTCCATGTTTGATGAATTACGTGCTAAGTTTGGTATTATTCACCAAACAACAGTCCCGTATACTTCGCAGCAAAATGGGATTGCTGAGAGGAAAAATAGAACTCTAAAAGACATGGTTAATGCTATGCTTATAAGTTCTGGATTACCACAAAACTTGTGGGGGGAAGCAGTTCTAACTGCTAACTTTATTCTGAATAGAGTTCCCCATAAGAAAACTGGTTTGATACCTTATGAGTTATGGAAAGGTTGAATATCTTCCTATAAATACTTAAAAGTGTGGGGATGCCTAGCTAAAGTGGCTATTCCACCTTCCAAAAGGATTAAGTTAGGTCCTAAAACTATTGATTGCATTCTTATCGGATATGCAATAAATAGTAGTGCGTACAGATTTCTTGTGCATAAATCTGATATAAGTGACATTCATGTCAATACAATTTTTGAATCTCGAGATGCTGAATTCTTTGAAGATGTGTTCGCTAATAAAAGAGATATTCTTGAGAATACTCAAAAGAGAACATGAGATAATGCTATTGAAAACAATATAGAACCTGAATCAAGAAGGAGTAAAAGAGCAAAGGTCGTTAAATCCTTTAGTCCAGACTTTATTTCTTTCGTAATTGAGAAAGAGCCCCAAACATTTAAAGAAGCTGTGACTAGTCCAGAATCCGTATTCTGGAAGGAAGCTATAAATAGTGAAATTGAATCTATTATGAGTAATAATACTTAGCAATTGGTTGATCTTCCTAAGGGAACTAAACCAATAGGATGCAAATGGATCTTTAAAAGAAAGTTAAGATCTGATGGTTCAATAGACAAATACAAGGCTCGACTGGTTGCAAAAGGATATTGTTAGAAAGAAGGAATTGATTTCTTTGATACATATTCTCCAGTAATAAGAATTACTTCTATTCGGATTTTAATTGCTATTGCAGCCTTATACAACTTACAAATACATCAAATAGATGTTAAGACTGCTTTCTTGAATGGTGATTTAAACGAAGAAGTATATATGGAACAGCCAGAAGGTTTCCATAGTGAAAGGACAAGAGAACAAAGTTTGCAAACTAGTTAAGTCCTTATACGGTTTGAAGCAAGCTCCTAAACAATGGCACAAAAAGTTTGACAGTGTCATGATTAGGAATGGATTCGTCATAAATGGATGTGACAAATGCGTATATTCGGAAAAATTCGAAAAGGCATACGTACTCGTCTGTTTGTATGTTGATGACATGCTTATATTAGGGACTAATATAGAAGTCATCAATAGAACAAAGAATATACTTACCAATAACTTTGACATGAAAGATATGGGTGAAGCAGACGTGATTCTAGGAATAAAGATATCTAGAATATCAAATGGAATAGTCTTATCTCACACCCATTATGTTGATAAAATAATTGAGAAGTTTAAGACTCATAATATTAAAGAGACGAGTAACCCATTTCTTCCACATATAGTTCTTCACAAGAATAGTGGAAATGAATAAACAGCAGTTAGAATATTTCCAAATTATTGGTAGTTTAATGTACCTGATAAATTGTATAAGACCTGATATAGCTTACTCGGTAAGTAAGTTGAGTCGTTACACAAGTAACCCAAGTAATCAATATTGGGATGTATTACTTAGAGTTTTGGGATACTTGAAACAGACCAAATAGTATTCATTACATTATGAAAAATATCCTCCAGTAATTGAAGGATATAGTGATGCCAATTGGATATCAGAGACAGACGAGTCAAAGTCTACTAGTGGCTATGTATTTACTCTCGGTGGTGGCGCTATATCATGGAAATCTTCTAAGCAAACGTGTATAACTTGATCTACTATAAAATATGAGTTTATTGCTTTAGACAAAGCAGGAGAAGAAGCAGAATGGTTAAGACATTTCATAGAAGATATTCCTATATGGCCAAAGCCTGTACCGGCTATTTGTATTCATTGTGATAACCAGGCCACGATAGCCAGGGCTGAAAATTTTGTGTATAACGGTAAGTCAAGACATATACATCATAGACATAACACCGTTCGGCAGTTGCTCTCAAATGGAACAATATCAATTGATTTTGTTAAGTCAAAAGAAAACCTAGCGGATCCGTTCACTAAAGGGTTATCTAGAGAGCGTATAGACTGCGCATCGAGGGAAATGGGTTTAAAGCCTAAATGAGTCATCTTAGTGGAAACCTAACCTGGCAACTGGAGATCCCCTGGACTAGGTTCAATAGGAAAACTAATTATGAATGACTCGATAAGAATCACTTAGGAGTTTAACTCCTTCCCATTTCTACGATGCAAAAAGTGCTGACTATGAAGTGTATTAAGGATAAGCTTTGCTTTTAATGATGACTATAAATGGTACAAGTAATTACAGTAGGGTACTCTTTATAGTACATCACCTATGTTAGTGCGAACTTGGCCGGTTCTATGAGAATTTATTTAGGCGAATTCTCTAAAGCACTCGCAGAACCCAAGTAGTTCAAAGCCGAAATAATGAACACAATAGAGAATCAAGTTTGATATTAGAGATAATGTGTTTGGTCTATTGTCTGAGCTTGCAATAACGGCTGACAGTTCAAAATGTTGCGTTCACTGATTAGCCAAGTGAGTTCGATAGATTCTTACTAAAGAAGGTTCAAAGTGAGAGCTACCTATCTTGATGCCTTATATTTCAAATAGTACTCTTCTTTCGTCTTCCTTGATTTGAGTCGACTTCTTCCATTCATGTGGGAGATTGTTGGAATTAATTGAATGTAATTGAGTTAAAACATTAAATGTAATATTTAATGATGTGGGCCATTGCAATTAATTTGGGTGAATTGGAAAAGTCTCCAATATAGGCTCATATGTTGATAAGCCCATTTTAAGTGTTTTATTTATGGAAAGGAATCCTACATCGAAAGTTTACAAGAAAATAGTTTTGTTTATATAGTGGGTTGTGTGAATAATATATAATTTAATAAGTTACCTACCACTAGGCTAACTTTAGCTAGCCAAAGGCTAGCAAACTAGCCAAAGGCTAGTCACCACTAGCACCACTCACACCGCTCCCCGAACCCGGTCCCAGCACGCGCACGTCGCAAAGTATGCATTGGGCGCTTTAGAGGCGCACTTGGCACTTCGCACATACGCATCGTCGCGAGGAGCTGAGGAGCCTTATAGTTTTCAGAAATGGACTCATGGTTCGATGATGTGGCAGCGCAAGGCTCGGTGAGTTGGCATTCTAGGTGGCGCACACGTGGTAGGTCGCATCCTTTCGTTCTGCGTGGCAATTAGATGTACGCGAGGCATCCGCATGGCTGTGACTGTTCAGAAATTGGTGAATAGGCATGATGAATGGACACTTCACTTCATGGTTCAATCTGGGCCGTCAGATCATAAAAATAGTGCGATCCAATGGCTAAGACGAATCAGACCAAGTGGTGCACCAGTTCCTGAAATGTCACATACCTGTTTCATGAGACACTTCAATCTCTATAAATAGAGACCCCCAGATTCGATTTTTATACACACCAAATCAATTACAAATTCAATTGATTTCTAAATTCTTCTCTCTCCATATTCTGTTCTAAAAATTCTCTTATATTTTCGTGGTTATTCCGTTCTAGTACGATCATTCATTGGTTCGACCGACAAGGTTGGTATTGTGCAGTATCGACTTTGAAAGGAGCGTTGTATCTTGGGAAACAGACGTCCATAATCGCGTTTGCACTTCATTGGGGGGCGAAATCTGTTTTAAGGAGATTTGTTTTGGCATACATCGCTTCATCTATTATTTTCTGCTTATTTTATTTGTTCTTTTGATTGCGTTAGTCGAATTTCCGACAACATTGTGTTTGGAGCATAAAAGAATGTGAGGTTTATAGGGTCATAGCGGATATTAATATCTTTCAACTAGGGGCGAATCCAGGATGTTGAGCCAGCACGGGCGAACGTAATAAAATATTAGTGGCTCGTTTGATGTCATTTTTTGCAAAAATATGTATTTTGAAATAGTGATTTAATGGAGAATGTGTAGTTAAAAATAATAAAAAGGTTCGAATTTACGTGTAATATTATTTTATTAAAGAATGTTTGATCGAAAATAAAGGAAAGAAAAATGAATTCTGAACTAAATGTGAATCAAACAAGGCTTAAAATTTAAATAAAATAATTATTTTGTTGAAGTTGAACATATATAATTTTGTTATAAGAATAAATCGTACTCACCAAATAACATTATTACTTTGTGTAATTCAAAGGAAGAGCATGGTGTTAAAATTTTTACACTTGCATAAAAACCACTAAAATCTTACATATATTATTTTGCTAAACTTTGTACACAACTCATCAAGTGTCATAATGGTCAAACTTTCATTATATCTTAGAATAGCTTACAGGTTCGATTCCCTACTGGCCTTTTCCTTATTTCAATGATTTTTGGTAAAAATTGTATAACTAAAAATTTATAAAATAAATTGGTGAATAGATTCAAACCTGGGACATCAAAGAAGAACATGCAAGCGCTAACCAATTTGGCTAGAAGGAACAGCTGGAAGAAAAATGACTTACCAGTAATATATACTATATATTTGTCTATTCTCAGCCAAAAAAAAGGCTCCTGTCGGACAACCACGCGCGGCCGTGGGGGCTCGCTGGGTGCTGGATCCGCCAGTGCTTCCAACCCATTTTCGAGTTGGAGGTCAAAGAAGATAAAGTTGTTGCTACTAATGGCGTTGGAATTATCCAATTTGTTGAGAGCGGAAACATAGAAGTTCTTTACTGAGCAACTGGGCGTCCCTTGCTTCACTGGTCTTTACTACGATACATATGATCAAAAGAGGAAGGAGGAAGGAAAATATCAAGCAGCACAATTTGTAAAAGATATAGACAGGGTGCGCCTTAGCCCTTATTTCATCCTCCCAAGACATTATGAAATTGTGACTGTTTGAAGAAAAAGGATTGAATTTAGGAATATATATCAAAAAATGATAGTGGAGTATATATAGAACTGATTGGTGGGAATTAAAATTAGAATTTTAATATATTTTGATAAAAAAATTTTGAAATATATGGTTAAAAAATTGTGAGATCTATAAAATATGTGATCAAAATTAACTATTTGACTTTGATTTAAAAAAAAAAAGATTTAAATTTGTGTCAAACATATCCATTATAGTTAAATATGTTGACTATAAAGGAGGGCTTCCAAATCATCAACAACTACATGGAATGATTAATGCTTGACTATGCAAACCAGGAAACTTGTTATTTTTAAATACGTGAAAATTGCACTCCATGTCAACTTTTGACTTTGCATTTTCATAAATGTCATCTTCGTAAAATTGTCATTTTTGGACTCCCCCCCCCCCCCCCCCCATCCAAAAACCCA
>NW_019239802.1:389015-421573 GCF_002742605.1 Olea europaea var. sylvestris
AATTTATTTTTTTTGCCCCCCCCCCCCCCCCCAGAATTTAAATAACCTACACATCCTTGAGTTGACAACATAAAAAAAAAGCAAAAAAATTTAACTATTAAAAGAGCAAAATTTATATAAAATAGCAAAATTTATTAATTTTTAACTCATTCTTTTTTCTCTCTCTAGTGCGTTTCTTCGCAAAATTTCTCCTTCTCATTTCTTCTTTTCTATGTTTCCTTTCTTGATTCTTTGCAAATTATATGGAGTGCAAGTTGTTACGTTGGGGTCCCGTTTATTACGTCAATATAGAATGAAGAAGAAAATCTTAGGTAAAGTTTCGAATATGTGCTTTTCATTCTTAGGTCAATTGAAGGTTTTGTTTCAAAGTTTTTACTAATGTTCCTGTTTTTGGTTTTTCTCTTAGATTGCATCGTTAATTTTGAGTTCCCTATATCTAGACCGCGAGTTAGTTTGTTTTTTGTTTTGGGTTGGGCTTTGTTTGGGGTATACATTTACAGGTAGTTTGGATTTCTATTTTTTTAGGTTTATATTTTCGAGGGGGTTTTGATTTTTTTCTAGATTTTTTGTCGTGTTATATATGAATTTTATTTTTATATTTTTCTAAAAATATATTTCAAGTTCTATCAATTTTTTACTTCATATTTCGCTGAATTTATTTGGTTTGTGGAAACTGATTGTTGTATTATACTTGTCATTCCATTCTAACTTGTTTATTATATTTTTCTAGTTTAGACATGGCTATCGAATCTTTTAAGTAAACTGATTAATTTGTCACAATGAAAGTCTGTGCAGTTATGAATTCTGGGTATATGAAAACTTCTCGACAGATCAGTTATGTAACCCATCTGTCGTGATAAACTATTGTTCTTGATAGTTTGTTTCAGTCACTCTTGACAGATGACCAAATATCGAAAGATGATTCACCTGTTGATATTTCTCATCCGATGAATTGGAGTTCTTGATAGTTAAAGGCAACATCTCTCGAGCATTATAATTTTTTATTTTTATTTTATTTTATTTTTTGCTTTCTTATACGTTTGTTTCGCATTAACTTTTGAAGAATTCAAAAATTCAAATACTCTCGTCTCATTTCGTAGTTTGCAAACTCGAAATATTGAATTCATATCCATTAGTATTGTAATTGTTGTTTTCAACTAGATAGAGGAGGAATCAACCCGTGCTCGGATGACCATGAGAATCCATTGCCTAGTGGAAACTAAGAGGTGAACGGTATGTGTGTTAATTATGAGGAATTCAAAATTTTAAATACTCTCATCTCATTTCGGTTTGCAAACTACATATACTAAACTCATATTGGTAGTGTTGCTAATGTTATTTTCAAATAGATGGAGGAGTCATAGAACCTGAAGTGTCATGCTTGGACAACGAGAAAGTTCCCTCAACTTGTAGCGTGACAGAGACATCTACCATACCCGTCGAAAGCAACGATGTTGTTTACACAAAGAGACGGTGATCGACACATTTGATTTCTTGCAGCATCTACTAGGACTTCATACACTAAGAAGAGGAGAAATAGAGTAAAGAAATATTGTGACGAAATTTGTTAATACTACATTATAATCGATTTGTAATAGTGTACTAAATGTTCTCATTTTGCTTCCCTCCAAGAATGTGGTTATAAACACGATTTGGTGGTTTCATCCATGTCTGATTACACATTTTATCATTTCTTGTTTCTCATATTTGTTGGATTGTTCGATTAGCACAAGAAAAATGTTGAATTTCTTGATTGAAATTTGATTATGAGAGGTTTAAATATCAAAAATACTTTAGAACCATGCTACAATTAAGATACAAAATACTAATAAATTTTGATTACCAACAATTATATGCAGAAAGCATTAAGATAAAATGGTATGACTTTCTTTTAAGACACCATAACTACTTTCCTCCAAGAATTTAAATAGCATGGCATAACTTTCTTTTCAGTTACACTTTTCTCCAACTTTGTGACATTTTATACATCAAACATTTCAAAATGTTTTCACTCAATTTAACCATATTGAGATAATGGGTTGTCTACATGAAGCAACGAACCATTGAACCTGAATGAGCCTCTGCCAATACCCAATTCGTCCTCATTTTTCCTATCATAATTTTTTCGAATGATGAGGAAGTCAACCCTCCTAATGGTAGGAGAACCATTTCTGCCGGTCATTTTCTCAACTTATACAAAATTTCAAGTGAAGCCTCGCAATCACCGCCTAGTGTACTTGATGATGTGTTCGAGTTCGTGATTCCGTTTGAAGATGAATTCAACGATGATAAGTCGTTGGCGAACGTTCTACCTCCTGAGATAATTGTCATAAACTTGGACGATTCTGAAGAAGACAGTGGGGAGAACATTCAAATGTCGACAATGATTGAAGTGGGCTATAATTGTATACGTTTATGTACTAAACTATATATTATAATTTTGTCAGAGATGAATATGTTAACGCCTTTACCAAATGTTTTACAACAAGTTATCCCTTATGTATCTTATTTGTTGTTACATTTTCTGCTTTACAATCAACTGTCAAGAATGACAAAAACCTTTTGTCGGGATTGATAGTTAACTGTCAAGATGTTAGCAATGTCTGCAAACGATAATGAAATGATAATAATTATATAAGTTGAGAATGTGCTCGGGAACAACATGTCACTTATACATCTTATTTGTAGTCAAATTTTCTACTTTACAACCATCTGTCGGGGTGGTATGAAATTTATGTCTATGTAATTATTATGTTTGTGAACTTAATGTCTGCAAATGATAATAAAATGGAAAAAAATATAATTTCAGAATGTACAATGCTATGGGGGAACATTCAAAATACAACATCAATCACTTTCAGACATCAAGTCTATTTACGTGAGTTGTGTTAAAATGGTGTCGAAACATGTGGTCCAATTATGGCCAACTCTACCATAGCGAATGCGTAGGGTAATACTTATCATAACTAAAATGAAAGTGATTGTCCACTCTCGACTTCGATTCGTCATCCATATAAAAAAACTTTTCCCTCATGCAATATGATGATTTCAAATGATTACTAGTACTTGAAAAGTTGAAATTGCAATTGTAAGAACTTTGTACAATCAATATGTTGATATTTAATAGCATGAAAGTGACACTTTCGAATTTTAAATCCATTCAATAGCAAAATGTAAAATAAATGGTTGAATTTCGACAGTTAAATTATCTATTTCGACAGTTTTTAAATGTCGAGTTCAACAGTTGAGATGTCTATTCTAACAATTTCGAAATGTCAAATTCGAAAGTTGAACTGTCGAAACTGTTGTTGAGCTTGAAAATATGTATTAGGTATCTTGGAAGAAATTATTTAAAATATTACAGCTGTGTAACTCAAAAAAATAAAAATAAAAAAATAAATACTAATTTTTGGAGAAAGATAAACAGAAGCGGGACGATACCTGAACTTCACAAATTCTTTCATTTTCATCATAGAATTTAAAGCTTTTTAGATACACGACAATCACATGACATAATAGAGGCTCCTAAGCCTCCAGGACCAGCAATAGATCTCTATCCATCTCTTTCTTAACACTGCTGTAACACTTGCAGCAATTCTCTCGATCCAAATTACTAAATCCCCCTTCAAATTTAGTCCCACATTTCAATTTTTTTCAGTTTTTAGCCTCCATTTTTTTGATTTCTGGACATTATTATATCTTCAGTAAAGAAATAAATGAGGCGCCGAGGATCAGATTTACGCCGACCGGTGAGGCGGCGAGTTTCGAGTGTATTTTGGTTAACGCTTTGTGGGATTACGATCCTGCTCTTCATTGTTTTGATAAGCCGAGAGAATCAGAAACCCTCGTCGAGATCAGCTATTATTAAGGTAATTATGATATCATAATCAAATCATATATTTTTGGTTCTTTTATCCTTTTTGCTTGAACGAAAAAATTGGAAACTGAATTTCTGGTTCCAGCTTGAATTTCAATTTTGGGTTACTTGGGATTGATTTCATTTCATTTCTTGTGCTTTGTGGATTTTATATTGATAGAAATAAGCTATTTTAGCTTTGGAAATCCGTATAGATGGTGAAGAAGTGTGTGGACCTAGTGAAAGTTTAGGACGATTACATATTGATGTCGTAATTTCAGTTGGTTACTGCTGTTATATTGTCTTAATCATTAGAGTTGTGTTTGGGTAGTAACGGTAGTTGAAAATCTGACAAACTCCTGGACTGTACACTTGATATAATACTAGTCAATTTATGCTATAAGAACAGGTTTCAATGAAATTATCGGTGCGACTAATAATAATATTTAGCTTCTATTTGGCTAATTAATAAATGATTAATAAATTATCATACTTCATTTTCAAGTGGACATTTCAATGGAATCACAAGTACTATTCATTTATCCACAACTCATTTCTATCTAGTCATAAATTAAACCCTTTATAAATTCATTCCAAACTGTAAATGCAACTACGAAACTGATGGTTTTAGTTGTTTGTCTGTGTGTACCTTATACATTGATAGGTCAATGGTTACACTCAATAACTGCATTGTTCAGAATTTGGGAACAAGAGTTCAGATTCAATCTATATTGCTTTTCTTAATTGGGGAGGCTTGTTGATGACTTGTTTTCAAGGTTGAAGGTTTAAGTGTTGAGTTTGGATTCGAATTATCTGCTTTTATACCCTTTTCAAAGTTCCCTGTATTGATATGAATTGTTTTCTTAGGTTCTTTAATCTCTCCATGTATAATAGTATATCGCTGATCATTCTCAAATCTAGGTAGTTAGCCAACATTCCATTCATTGATCAATAAGTTCCAGAAAGCCCCAAGCTTTTTAAGATTAAATAGCAAACTCGTGCATCTATGAATAGAACATATCAAAAGTGATGCACATCCCATAGAAAAAAAAATACTCCCCCTGAAGTACCGTAAGAATATACCACAAACTAACCCTTATTCTGAATAAAGCCCAAGGAAGTAGCATCCTTAGACTATTGTATCCTTGGTGATTGAATGTCGAAGGAATAAGGGCTGTACTTATAGATCTGAAGAACATGATGGTATGTAGGGATAAAAGTTTGTAAAAACAAAGTATTTTACGTCTTTTGTGATGTTCAATGAATTTCGTGAGTTTAGTAACCCACTTGTCGTCAATGTTTTCGAAAGTGTGTTTGACATAATAGTGTTCTTTGATGGATCAATCAAGGATGGGTAAATTCCTCTAGGGGTCCTAACATTTCATGAATTTGGCGGTCGTTGTTCCCAACCTTTCATTTATGGCAACTATGTCCCCAACCTTTTAACACGTTGACAATCAGATGACTCTATTTAAATGTCAAATGCCCATGCAAACGCACATTATGTGTGACTGAAGGGGTAAAACTGTTCAAAAAAGATTTCATTTATTGCATAAACCAAACTTTGACTGTTCAACTTACATTTAATGTTGCTCTTTTTTCGACAATATATCTTTCAGTTAGACATCACATGGCCGTTTAACATTTAAATAGACAGTTTCCGTCATGTGGATAGATCAGATGCATTGTGTTAAAAGGTTGGGGACGTGGGTATTGGTTGTTAGTTGTTACAAATGGAAGGTAGGGAACATTGCTGCCACGCTTATGAAAGGTTGGGGACCCGTGGAGGTATTTATGCATAAACAATTATAGATTGATTATTGTGATTGTTACTTGAAAAGAGCAAATAAGTTGATTCTTGTTTTTTGGGTATAGAAACACGTTTTAAATGATTATTATGTATTTTCGGATCGGGGAAATACTAATAACTGCTTAGAGAACATTGATAATTGCAATATTTGTAGAGAGCATTCAACAATGAAGCTCATATTTTGGTTATCTGTATGTTATTATTAGTTCAGGATTGTTATACACTATGCGGCAAAGTTTATTTGAACCATTTGACCTCTTTTTGAAATGACAAAGCACCAATTTTTTAACCCCCACGGAACAGTCATGACCCCCATGAATGTTGTATTTTTTATTAATTTTAGTAGAATTATATTGAAAAATGAGGATGAAAATTATAATGAATGAGAACTACTTAAATAAGTAAAGAAAAAGTAATTGTTGATGTATAGATATGATAAATGTGCATAATAACATTATTTCTACCTAAGGGGATACAATTCATATCTTTACCATGGACAGAATATAGATCTTCATACAAACTTGTCTCCGGGTCTTGCCAGATTTAAAGTGAGAGAATACATACTGGAGGAGGAAAAAGGTGATGTAGAACATAATGAATAAGAACTAGATTATAGAAGAAGAGAGAAGAGAAGAGGAGGGGGAGAAGCCAACAGAAGAAATTGGAAGAGAAAGTATTGTTTATCCAATTCTTCAAAACACAAACTATTACAATGCATAAGCCCCTTCTATCCTTCGATACAGGGTTTAAACTAATCTAATTCAAATAAGAAACAAAAATAAAATACTAAAGAATCTATGAAATAAACCTTAATTATTTTTCATAAAATGAAAGTCTAAAAGTGTAAAGTCTTCATATAATATATGTAATCAGATCTCCATAATCTCTCTTGGATTGAGAGAATTCAACTCCGAGGAGATAGATTGCTACTTCTTACCAAATAATATAGCAATACTGACCATATGAGGACAATTGGATGATTCCAAATAGCAACAACTTGATAATAGAATTAGGATTTATTTTACAGACTTTCTTATTAGTTGTTTCTT
Organism: Olea europaea var. sylvestris; assembly: GCF_002742605.1. Lineage (NCBI taxonomy): Eukaryota > Viridiplantae > Streptophyta > Magnoliopsida > Lamiales > Oleaceae > Olea > Olea europaea. The sequence goes on from NW_019239802.1 coordinate 395,731, forward strand.
ACTTAAATTAGATTAGTTTAAACCTTATATAGGTGGGCTTATGCAATGTAATAGTTAGACTTTTGATGAATTGTATAAACATAATTTTTCTCCCAATTTCTTCCATCAGCTTCTCCCCTTCTTCCCCTCTTCCCCTCTTCTCTCTAATCATCTTACCCTTCCTCTTCTCATATCTTCTTTCTCCTATAATTCTGGACCTCTGGGTCTTGTTCTTTACATTCTAAGTCAAAAGGATGAGGCAAAAATTAGTAAGAGAAATATCTCCGTTCAACTTAATGACTTATTGACTTTTTTCTTTTTCCAACCAGGCAATTTTTGTAGCTTTATTTTATATTGCTGGTATTAGGATTAAGGTTTAATATTATGTAAAAATTTAGTCCCTATGAAATAAATATGAATTATTCCTTGAAAAAGACTGCTTGACCAAACAAGTGAAATAGGCCATTCATTTTGAGATGCAAGATGTAAAATTTCTTTCTGGTGTTAAAAATTTTTACCGGAGGAGTTTGGATATGGATGTACTCGTATGACTTCACGCGAATGCTGATATTGGATATGAGCTAGATCTTAAACCACAGTGGTCTGTGGTCTTCAGTAAGAAAAAATATTCATCTGGAACTTCAAGACCACCATTTGTTACTTTGTACAGTTGATTGATGAAGTACTCAATTTGCATATAATGTCTTTCTAACCTTATTAGTGCAAATCAAGAACCTTTGTGGCTGTTTATATGTTTTGCAGAGATCCTATAGACATGACAGAATCATTGAAGGCCTTAATATCACCGAAGAAATGTTAAGTGCCAACTCTGTAAGCAGGCAACTTAATGATCAAATTTCCCTAGCAAAGTCATTTCTTGCCATTGCAAAGGAAAGCAACAACCTCCAATTTGCATGGGAACTTAGTGCCCAAATCCGCAACTCACAAAAACTTCTCTCCAATGCTGCTTTAAGAAGAAATCCTTTGACTACCGGTGAATCAGAAATTGCAATTCGCGATATGGCACTTTTACTATTCCAAGCCCAGCAACTCCACTATGACAGTGCAACCATGATCATGAGGCTGAAGGCAAAGATCCAGGGTCTTGAAGAACAGATGAGTTCCGTAAATGAGAAAAGTTCGAAGTATGGACAAATAGCTGCTGAAGAAGTCCCGAAGAGTTTGTATTGTCTTGGTATTCGGTTGTCAACTGAATGGTACAAGAACTCAAATTTACAAAGAAAACTCAGAGAGAAAAGGGAAGCAGTTATAAAACTCAAAGATAACAATCTCTATCATTTTTGCGTCTTTTCTGACAACATTCTTGCAACTTCAGTTGTGGTAAATTCTACAGCTTTGAGTTCCCAAAATCCTGATCAGGTAGTCTTCCATGTCGTGACTGACGAGGTGACTTATGCTGCAATGAAGGCCTGGTTCGCCATGAACAGTTTTAAGGGAGTGACTGTTGATGTTCAGAAGATAGAAGAGTTTACCTGGTTGAATGCTTCTTATGTTCCTGTTCTTAAACAGCTTCAAGACTCCGACACCCAGAATTACTATTTTTCTGGTAGCAGTGGTGATAGACGGACGCCAATCAAATTTAGGAACCCAAAGTATCTATCCATGCTTAACCACTTAAGGTTCTATATTCCAGAAGTATTTCCCGAATTGAAGAAGGTTGCATTTCTTGATGATGATGTTATAGTTCAGAAAGATCTGTCGGGCCTGTTCACTATAGATCTAAATGGGAACGTAAATGGTGCAGTCGAGACATGCATGGAGACATTTCACAGATATCACAAGTACTTGAATTACTCGCACCCTCTTATTCGTGAACATTTCGATCCTGATGCATGTGGGTGGGCATTTGGGATGAACGTTTTTGATTTGGTCGAGTGGAGGAAAAGGAATGTCACCGGCATCTACCACTACTGGCAGGAAAAGAATGTCGACAGGACACTGTGGAAACTTGGCACCCTTCCACCGGGATTACTGACTTTCTACGGATTGACAGAACCGTTGAATCCTACATGGCACGTGTTAGGTTTAGGGTATACAAATGTTGATCCTCAGGTGATAGAGAAAGGGGCTGTACTACATTTTAATGGGAACTCGAAACCATGGCTGAAGATCGGCTTGGAAAAGTACAAGCCCCTTTGGGATAAATATGTCGATTATAGTCATCCTCTACTTCAACAATGCAATGTTCATTAATTCAACATAGATTGGCTCTCACTTTTCCCTCAAATATTGAAATAGATTTACGGGTAAATTATGAGAGTAACTGTTGTAACTAATATTATTTAATTGTTGTTTTAATTTGTGGTTGTGATATAATATTGAATTTACCTTAACATTGTTCACAAAACATTGTCCATCAAATTATAATAGCTTGGGATCACTTGTGTTGAGATTGGAATTTTGGTGTTTCTTTTGAAATCCTTTTATAAGGAGTTGAAATCTTGTCAAACGAATCCTTAATTTTAAATACAAACATTCTCTTTGTTAGAATCCTTTCTTCCCGGCATACAAGCCACGTCATCTATTGAATTAATATTGCAATGTTTTTAATTTGTCGTACACATCGTCTACTTTGCTTAAAAATAAAAAATAAAAAAAAAATGTTGAACCCCAATATTGAGGGCTTTCACCGTCCCGCCCTTAGAGTTTTGTGAGGAAAATAAATCGCGGGATGTGCACCAACAGACCAGGGAACAAGAGCTGTCTGTACATTACGCCTACAAAGAGTTCAATTTCATGTTTTAGGAATCGAACCTCCACACTGCGATTGTCAGCAAGACGTGAGATAACCTCACTCATATCATTTGCACCACTGAATTATACGTGGGTACATCGTCTACTTCATTGGTTTTATCCAAAATGGACTAACGGGATGAATTGTATCAAGTTCATGCGGCCAAAAAGGAAAGGAAGGGAAAAAAAAAAAAAAAAAGGGCTGGGAGGCTATTACGACGCCGTTGCACCCCATCATGCAAGCACCCTTTTACTCAAACGAATCCTATTTCCAATTTGCTGTTTGACGCCCGTTCGATCTTGGAAAGAAAAAGCACAAAGCCATGGCTACTTCGTTGGCTGCAACGACGGCGCGCCGAGCTGCAACATTCGCTCGGTCCGCCTCTATGATTCCCCGCCGTGGCCTCGCTGGCGCCGCTGGTACCGTGCTAACCTAATATTTCTCAGGTCGAATCTATTGAATATATGTGTCTGTATGATTGTTTCTTTCTCCCTCTCTCTCTTTTTCTTATTTTTATATATGACCCAAATGAAGTACTTTTGTTATTTTATTTTATTTTTGATTATCTGGAAATGGGTTTATTGTAGATCACCATGGGCCACGTAAGGTTGATTTCTGGAAAGACCCCATGAGTCCATCCAAGTGGAAGGAAGAGCACGTGCGTTTCTTGTCATTCTTTCCGTCTTTTATTGTTTTTGTCGAATGTGAATTATTTTCATTTTGTATGTAGATATATTGAAAGCATTATTTTTGAGTTCTTCAATTATACTGGAAATTTAAATCTTGTCATGTATACAATGAGTCACAATAAAATAGGTTTATAGAGTTCTTTGCTATGATGTTTGTTGAAAAGCTAATTTCTTGATAAATCTATGGTTAGGATTGTTTTGGAGCCATAGATATGGCTTTAACCGTCTGAACCAGATGAAGGCCAGCAGTGTAATTCTAAGTTTGTTGTATATTCTAGAGATAATTGAAAACTTTACAAGGCATTTGAATACGTTCTCTGTTTATAAAAAATTATCTCTTTTAACTCTATTATAGGAAAGTTGACTGCTCAAACTTCTGAAATACCTGACTTGAGGGCAGCATTTATGCATATTTAATTAGTTCATCACACAATGGAACTGTACTTCTGAATAAATGAACAACATCTTTATAAAGCTTGAATGCTAATAAGTTGTGAATTTGAAAATCTATTTTTACTGATTTGGGAACAGGGGATACGCTATTGCCTGATTGTGCTTTGCTGGTACAGACTATTATATATGTCAGTCCGAAAACTAAAGCACAAATTCCTTGGGGAAGTAGATAATTTGTCATGTTTAAAATTTTCCATGACCATCTAGGTAGTATATCATATATGTACAGCCAAATGCAAAATTTAGGAATATGTACTGGTAAAAATGCTATAGATTTAGTACTTAGAGGAGGACATTTGGCCTTACCTCTTAAGTTGCTTAAAAAATAAAGCAGTGTGAACTGAGAGTGATTAGCACCAAACTTTATTTCGAGGAGCCATACCTAAGCAAGTTGAGGTCTAGCTTCTGAAGGTACGAATCATGTGCTCTTGTCACACTACATTTACAATAGTAGGAGCAACACGAGCCTCAGGAACAGACCCTACAAATTCAATTATGATGGCATCGTGCATAAAATAACATTTAATTTAATTTAGGGTGATTAGTTTAGTAGATGCTTAACAATATATTTTGTTAACTAAATATCATGAGGATTATTAGTGACTAATTTTACCAATCTCCCCAATATCTCTAGTAAGTCTCTCCTCTATCATGGGAACCTTTATTGGTTGCCATGAGAAGTTATATATTGATTCTTACGGACAGTACATGTCTATGCAAATTTAAAAAAATTATCATTCTATGTTCCACAACCCACCCTAGTCCCTAGACCATTTTATTTTTGATAACATCAGTAGGGTTTAGCTACATACCAACTAAATTGATACACACTCTTTGAGGTGTAAGCCAACCACAAATTTGCGCGTTTGGATTCAATTCATGGTTCTTGGATTGCATTGCTGACTCTATGTACGACAGCAAACAAATAAAGATCAGATTACAGTTGGGAATGGAAAATGAATTCATATATTGATGGATTCAACTAGGATCAAATGTAACTAATGCAACAAATAAATATGTTGAACCTGGAATATGTGAAAGTACAAACTGACATGTTAATGCTTATGTATGAAAAGAAATTGAGCTCCATGCTGATGAAAATGGATATGGTACTTTTCTTACCTTGTGCTGCTTTTAATAAGATCAATGTCAAAGGTCATGAGGATTGACTGTTTTATGCATTAATCTGGAAGGGACTCTGAGTATGAATGAACTAGAGGTCAATATGTAGTTAATTGGAAGGACAAATTGATCTATTATTAATGTTATTGCGAAGGTATTGAACAAAGCTTAGTAGCACCACAATGTGCTAATTTGTATACGATTTTAGTGGAATTTGTTAAATGTGAACATTGTCCGGTATTGCAGAGTGATTTATGTCTATTATTTTTAGAGAAAGGTGATCCCAAGAAAAAAATTCAGTCAAAGCTACCATGCCATTTTCCTGTGGGGATTTCTGGAAAAGGAATGTTACTAGTTAATTTTACACTTGAGTGCAGAATCAATATCATGTATTATGTTTATCAAAGTTCACTTGTACTGAATATTTGTGCTCTTTTCCTCCAGAGAATTTTGGTGTTCATGCATATGTACATTTGGCTTGGCTAAGTTATTCTTTTGACCTATTGCTTGTGTATTAATTATGGAATTCTGCAAACATTCTTCATTTTCTCTTATAAATGGATCCTACTCTTTCCTGTTCTACTCACATATTTTCACTGTTCATTCATTTCTCATGTGGAACACCATTAAGATAAAGTTAAGGTTTACAGATATCATATCTGAAAAATACTGTGAATTTTTTATGCTGTGTATCTTTGAATATGCAGTTTGTGATTGTCTCCTTATCTGGCTGGGGTTTGCTTTTCTTTGGAGGGTACAAGTTCTTCACGGGAGGCCAGAAGAACAATGAGGTGCCGTTTCTTTCTTTACATGTCAACTTTATGCAGTATGGATTTTGTAACGTGGCTTAATGAGATATATAATTGTACTGTGCAGTACTACAGTTGGCTTGATCATACATGCCCAACTTTTTTTACAACACATCCATTGGATGGGCAGATTGAATCTTGATTGATCAATTTATATTTTTGTTTATTTATTTTCTTTTTTTTGCAGAAATTGGTGGAAGCAACACATTAGATCTTCATGGGAGGCCAGAAGAACAATGAGGTGCCGTTTCTTTCTTTACATGTCAACTTTATGCAGTATGGATTTTGTAACGTGGCTTAATGAGATATATAATTGTACTGTGCAGTACTACAGTTGGCTTGATCATACATGCCCAACTTTTTTTACAACACATCCATTGGATGGGCAGATTGAATCTTGATTGATCAATTTATATTTTTGTTTATTTATTTTCTTTTTTTTGCAGAAATTGGTGGAAGCAACACATTAGATTAGAGTAGAGAATTTTGAACGTCGTCATTACAGAAACTTTCTTCTAATATATTGAACTTCATATTTCCTTGTTCGATTTTGATGTATGGGGACAGCTCAACTGTTTCCAATCAATTTCAGTGATCATTGAAATGCTAAGCTCAGGTGATGACTGAAATAATACAACTTCAAACACTTTCGTGGCCATTACATTTTACATTTTGATCTTTCGATTCACTTTGCTTTAATGTCGACCTAATAAGGTATGAACATCATTGATCGATTGATTACCCGCAAGTGAACGGGATCGTGAACAAGTAATAAAGTGGTGTGTAGCATGGATCCACGAGGACTATGTGTTTGATTGAATTAAATAATTCTCTTAATTGAATAGCAAGGTCGAGTTGTAACTAACACTATTAAATCTATCAACTAAATAGAAAGCGAGTAAAAGTTTATCAAATTTGCGAGAAGTATTGCTAAGATGTGGAATTCCTCTTGGTACTTCATTTTTAATTCGACAATTTAAATTGACAATTTGAAATCATGCTTATTGGTCAATATTCCTATTTTAATTGAAAACTTCTCTCGATAGTTATCAAATATATTTCCCTCATGCGACCTTGTTATCCCTCGATGAAATATGCGAACATGATAAATGCATTAAACGAGTTAGAACATCTTATAAAAATCATATGAAATATAGAGATATATTTCTATCCTCTATCAAATCTCGCAATATTTATTATTTTGTGCTAATGATCCTAGTTTCTCTCTCGATAACAACAAAATTCATAAACAATTTAACTAGTGGCTAATTAATTGAAAAGTATGAAAACGATAATAAACATCCAAACAATTAAACAAATTAATGTCAATTAAAATTTTCAAATTAAAAATTCATAACAAGGGTTCATCACATTCTAGCAAATATGAAAAATTAGCCTAACATATTTAAATTACAAAAAATCATATATAAGTGGAAAGACATAATCCGGATTTTTGAAAAATTGAGAAGATAAAGACAAATTTTGAAATCTTGAATCTCTTCAATAGTTTCTTAATAAATCTCCACTAAGTTTGAATTTTCACTTGATTGAATTCTTGCAAGTCCCCTTCAATTCTCTCACAAAAACAATGAATTCTCCTCATTTGATGATGATAATTGATAAATATTGGAGTATATTATGTATAAGAGAAAAATATGAGCGTCCCCCTTTGTGTATTCTCCTGTTGGGTATCTGTAGTGGTCGAAAATTGATGAAAAATCACGTACAAATTGGTTTCCAAAAGAGTTCCAATCGAATAAGGAAAGTTACACTCGCGCGCGGATTTTTTTGTCTCTGCACAGCAGTCAGTATTTTGATCATAACTTTGTCTTTCGATATCCAATTGAGTTGATTCAAAATGCATTGGAAAGCTAACTAAAAGTTTTACAATTTTCCTAGAAATAGATATTTTCCAATTCGGACGTTTACTATGTAAAAAATTGGTTGTAATCCTTGACTAAAAATCTGAAAAATATATCATGTAATTGAAAGTCGATTTATGGTAATATTCTGATGATATTCCATTCCTTTTTGACTTTTAATTGCATTTAATTGATTCCCATCAATTTTTTACATATTTCTTATGGTCCAATTCAACCATTGGATATTTGCAAATTGGTCCTCAACTTTGTGATTCGTCATTTTTCGCCCTTTTCACTTCTTTCTTTCGTTTTAACTTCCAACCATCGAGTTTTACCTAATAAATGAAATATACAACAAATTAGGCTATAATTTCTTTAAAGAACTATTAAATGTCTATATTTTTAGGTTTACATAAATGTATAAAATACACTTATCAAACACCCCCAAACTTAAACATTTGTTTGTTCTTAAACAAAATCATAACTTAACTTAACAAACACACAAACATGTAAAATATTTTGGTTAGATAATCTAGCTTTTTACATCGGGAATGGAGATCATCGTAATAAATATACAAACTGCTTCAAAGTCACAACACCAAACCAATATCCATTTTTTTAATGCAAAATCGACGTGTGTATGTGTGTGTGTGAAGAACTAGGTAGACATTAATGACTTCACAAGTTGTTCCAATTTTCGACCCTTTATGGTCAAATTTATCTTTTCATCTCTCATAAGATTTACATACCCACAAACTTATTTTTTTCACTCTTTTCCCAGCGTGTGATCTAAGATTGAGTTTTTCATTACTATCCTCATCCTCTCCAATTTGGATGGATGTCACTAGTTGCAAGTCAACACATCAATGAATAAAGATTTTCTAATTATTTAATTGCTTCGACTGCAAGACTCAACTAGGCTAATTATCTTTCATCGAAAGTCAAATTCCTTCGAACAAGTATTAGGACTTAACAAGACATTTAATGCAATTTATGATTATTATTATTTTTTTGTTTTTTGTTTTTTGTTTTTTTGTTTTTTTATTTTATTTTTGTTTTTGATTTTGTTTTTGCACTCTCCCTTGAGCTTTCTAGATGACCCGTGTAGTAGGTTTTAAGCCGATGACTCCCAAGTCAGACCACTTTAGGGCACCAGGTTTTTAAACACTCTTACAGGCTTAATAACTCGGGTTATAAAGGCTTCGTAGAGAACAATTATTATTATTTTTTCAATGACAACTTTATCTCTGATTGCTTTCTAAATGACCCTTGTAGCGAACTTTAGGCCGATGACTCTCCAGTCAGATGATTTTAGGGCATCGGGTTTTAAGATACCTTTGCAGGCTTAATTGCTTGAGTCATTAAGGTTTCAAAGAGAAGTTTTAAATTCTAAAATATATGCCTTGATTAGTGCAATGACCATTATAATACACCTATTCAAGAAAATTGATCTCCAACTCAAGACTTTCACCCAATTTTATCTAGTTCATCTCAGACAATCCACACAATTTTTTTTTCACACAAGGAATCCCTGGCCACATCAGTATTTTCTTACAATATTAAAATCATCCCAAACTGTGCTAAATTTGATCTAATGATAATTAGTTTAGTATAGTTTGGGTAAAGCATCTATGTCCAACTCAATCCACCTATCAAGAGCATGAAACAACTTATTTCATCATAATATCAAACTCAATTCTAGTGCGCGTATAATATCAAGTTTTTTAAAGTTAAACTTCAATCACTCTAGCATGCAACATATCCACGGTTCATAAATTAACGCTAAATCTCAATTTAGATCATCATTGTCGCCCAGACTATCCAAACCACACAAGCACACAACCTAATAAAAAAAAATTTGTTGTTGTTGTTGTTGTTTTTTTTTTTTTTCTTTTTTAAGTAGTACCAAACAAACGCACCCAAACACACAAGCATACGAAAACAAAAAAACTCAATGTTTTTTTTTCACCCCTAAACTTAAACCCGACAGTGTCCTCAATATCATAAAGCAAAAGTAAGAGTATAAGGGAATGGGGAAGAAAAGGAAGAAAATACGCCTTGAAGTTTTCTGTTGAATATGTGAGGCACTATGGATGACGGCTCGACAATCTCTGTTATCATATTTCTCCTTTGGTTTATATTGGTTTGAGTGTTCCACGACGTCATGTTCCTGACATAGCAGTTCAAATCAAATATTAAAGTTCAAATAACCTGAAACATGTGTTACTTAACCCAAACAATCAAAATACCAACAATAAATTCAATGGCCTAAGTGGAGTATTAAGGATGATGATACCCTACAAATTAACGTGTCTAAATCTAATGCAACCAAATAATCAAAATAAATCTATATGCTATGCGATGCAGAAATCAAAATAAATAAAAGGGTTAGAAGATTGGGTTGCCTCCCAATAAGCGCTTAATTTATAGTCTTTAGCTAGACTGTACGGAGGAATTGATCAGGGTGGTTTAAACATGTATCTTGAGTTTTTGCACTCTTTGCAATTTCTGGCTTTGCATCCTTGTTTTGTCATCCAAACATTGAACCCTCCGTTCCCCTTTCGTCCAAGGCTTCCTAAATTTTTAGGTTTTGTCTCCTACGAGCCTTGTTGCACCTTGTAGCAATATACTTGCACTCTTCATTAGCTTTTTTGCTGATCTCTTCATAATGGATACTCGATAGTGTTGTAGATCTTGAACTTCTGTTGCTTATCTTCCACTCTCAATGTCAATTCGCCACTTTCAAAGTCTATGACAGCTCGGCTTGTTGATAGAAAGGATCTACCCAAGATAAGTAACGTTGCATCCCATGGCTCTTCTATATCTAGGACAAAAAATCAATGGGAAATATGAAATTGCCCACTTTAATGAGCACGTTCTCAACCACTCCTCATGGGTATTTAATTGATCTGTCTGCCAATTGAAGGGAGATGAATGTGTCATTTAACTCTTCCAATCCTAATATCTTGTATACAGAGAAAGACATTAAGTTTATACTTGCTCCTAAGTCGCATAAACAATTAAAATTCGAATCATTCCCTATTGAGTAAGATATTTTGAGACTCTCTGGATCTTGTTGCTTAGGAGGTAATTTGTTCTGCAGGATGTCACCACACTCCTCATTTAACTTGATGGTCTCAAAATCTATAAGCCTTCTCTTTTTCGATAGGATCTCCTTTAAAATTTTTGCATAGTTTGGTATTTGAGATAAAGCTTCAATCAATGGGATATTGACATGAAGCTTTCTGAAGATATCCAAGAACTTTGCAAATTGTTCTTCTAACTTCCTCTTTTGTAATCTCTGTGGAAACGGGACAGGAAGCCCATAAGGCTTGATAGGAACAGTTGCCTTAACCTATAGATTTTCTGACTCTTGATATGGAGCTATTTTATCTGGCTGTTCAGATTTATCCACTTGCTCCTCATCTATGGAAGGTACTTTTTTCATTTACTTTTACCCATCTTTCAACTGTAATTTCTAGAAGTTGAATCCCACTGCGTGTAGTGATTGCCCCAACCTCCTCATTCTCTACAACTTTTACTGCCATTACCTGCTGCTTAGGATTTATCTCAGTGTCGCTTGGCAATACTCCTTGTTGTTTTTCTAATAGTGCTTTTGCTATTTGCCCCATCTGATTTTCCAAATTCTTGAAAACAACTCCTTGAATTTGTAAAATCTTATCCGTCCTCTGCATGTGTTGAGTGGATATTTTTGCTAACTTAGTCACAAGATCTTCTAACGAAGACTTCTTCTCATTTTGCTGAAACCCGGGTAGTACTGTTTGTTGTGGCGCGATCTGAGCTCCCTGATTATTACTCCATTGAAAACTTGGGTGATTCCTCTAGCCTGGGTAATATGTGTTAGGATTTGGATTATGTTGTTGCCTTTGAAAATTCTGAGTGTAGTTCACGTCTTCTACCGTCTGAGCAAAAGGAGATCCTACGTTACAATCAACACTCTTATGGTTCCCTCCACAATGTTTGCATTTCGGTCCCACTATCTAGGTTACACTCATCTGATCTACCTTCTGTGCCAATGATGTCAATTGTGCTGAAAGTGCTGTTAAAGAATCAACTTCGAATACCTCAGTAGCTTTCTTTCCACTCGTTCTTTCAGTAAGCCAAAGTGCACTAGTAAATACCTAATCCTCCATGATTTAGTAGACCTGGTCCGCGGTTCTTTTCGTGATAGAACCATCGCACGTAGAGTCTACGTTAGCCCTGCTAATCGGGTTCAAACCAATGTAAAAGTATTGCACTTGAAGCCACTTCTACAATCCGTGTTGTGGGCACTGGCGAAGTAAACCCTTGTATCGTTCCCAAGCCTCTGAATAGCATTCTGAGTCCATTTGCTGAAAAGTGGTTATCTCATCCCTTAGCTTTGTAATCCTTTTTGGTGGGAAATATTTGTTTAGAAATTTCTGACTCAATTGGTTCCATATTGTGATGCTCTGTGGTGGGTAAGTGTCTAACCATTCCCTTGCTGAATCTCTCAATGTGTATGAGCAGAGCCTTAGTCTAATTGCTTCACTTGAAACCCCCGGATACTCAATTGTTGCGCACATGTCCAGAAATCTTGATATATGAGCGTTAGGATTCTCTGTAGCTTTCCAAAAAATTATAGCGCATTTTGGAACATGTTGATGACATCTGTCCTCAGGTGGAAGTTTGTCTGACCAAACGCTGGATATACGATACTGGACTGGCTTTCCACTACTGGTGGAATCATATACTCTCCCATGAGCCTTGCATTTTCATTGACTACAGCGATATTCGGTTGTGCAACTCCTAAATTAGCCTCGATGGCTGTTTGATTCGGATTTTCGTTTGCCATGTCTTCCTCTTTCTGATTTTGATGTGTTTCAAGTTGTTGTGTTTTTCGAAAGTTGAATGTTTGTTAGATTTCTGGGTCAAATTGAGCAAGATCACTCGAACTTTACATACAAAGTCTTGAAAAAGAAAGTAAGAAACACTGTAAAAAATTTCTAAATTAATGAACTAAATTAAAAATAAGAAAAATTTAGATTAAAGTTAAAATTAATTAAAACTAGTCAAAAACAATAGTCCCCTACAACGGCGCCAAAAATTCGATCGATTCATTACTCTCAAGTGAACGGGATCGTGAACAAGTAATAAAGTAGTGTGTAGAGTGTCGAACCCACGAGGACTATGTGTTTAATCGAGTTAAAGCTAATAATTCCCTTAATCGAATAGCAAGGTCGAGTTGTAATTAGCACTATTAAATCTATCAACTAAATAGAAAGCAAGTAAAAGTTTAACAAATTTGCGATAAGTATTGCTAAGATGTAGAATCCCCCTTACTACTCCATTTTTAGTTCGACAATTTAAATTGACAATTTGAAATCTTGCTTGTTGGTCAATGTTCCTATTTTAATTGAAAACATCTCTCGATAGTTATCAAATCTATTTCCCTAATGCGACCTTCTTATTCATCGATGAAAGATGCGAACATGATAAATGCATTAAACGAGTTAGAACATCTTATAAAAATCATATGAAGTACAGGGGTATATCTCTATCCTCTATCGAATCTCACAATATTTATTATTTTGTGCTAATGATCCTATTGTCTCTCTCGATGACAACAAAATCCACACACAATTCAACTAGTGGTCAATTAATTGAAAAGCATGAAAACGATAATAAACATCCAAACAATGAAACAAATTAACGCCAATTAAATTATTCAAATTAAAAATTCATAACAAGGGTTCATCACATCCTAGCAAATATGAAAAATTAGCCTAATATATTTAAATTACAAGAAATCATATATAAGTAGAAAGACATAACCCGGATTTTTGATAAATTGAGAAGATGGAGACAAATTTTGAAATCTTGAATCTCTTCAATGGTTTCTTAATAAATCTCCACTTGCGTTCTCTCTTCTTTGTCTAATACCAAGTTTGAATCTTCACTTGATTGAATTCTTGCAAGTCCCCTTCAATTCTCTCACTAAAACAATGAATTCTCCTTATTTATTGATGATAATTGATGAATATTGGAGTATATTATGTGTAAGAGAAAAGTATGAGAGCCCTCTTTGTGTATTCTTCTGTTGGGTATCTGTAGTGGTCAAAAATTGGTGAAAAATCACGTCCAAATTGGTTTCCAAAAGAGTTCCAATTGAATAAGGAAAGTTACACTCGCGCACGGATTTTTTGTCTCTGCACAACAGTCAGTATTTTGATAATAACTTTGTCTCCCGATATCTGATTGAGTTGATTCAAAATGCGTTGGAAAGCTAACTAAAAGTGCTAAATTTTCCTAGAAATAGATATTTTTCAATTCGAATGTTTACTATGCCAAAAATTGACTCCCATCAATCTTTAACATATCTCTTATGGTCCAATTCAGCCATTGGATATTTGCAAATTGGTCCTCAACTTTGTACTTCGTCATTTTTCGTAGTTTTTCACTTCTTTCTTTCGATTTAACTTCCAACCATCGAGTTTTACCAAATAAATAAAATATACAACGAATTAGGCTATAATTGCTTTATAGAACTATTAAATGTCTATATTTTTAGGTCTACATAAATATATAAAATACACTTATGATCCTTATTGACGCATCACAATTTCCCGTTTGTCAAGATGGAAGTGTGATTACACTATAATGCATGAGATAAAGATGAGAATATTTGCTTGTCAAATCACTTCAGATTATCTCTAATTTGACTTATTTTATCTTCAATCTGACTTATTTAGCTCCAATACGACTTAAAGTTGCGTGTAATTATTATGTTTAAATTGATTATTTTCTATCAAGTTGATACTCAAATTTATAGATTCAAATGGGTTGAGGATTCATAACACACTAGATGAAAAGTTGGGGAGCTCTGCCCTAATTTACGCTGTTCATAAAATTTCTGATTTTGCCTTGGGTTAAACAATAATTATGTGTGCAAAATAGTGATTGTCAGTAAAGTGTTTACATAGTTAGTTATTATCACTGATGGTGAAAATTGTCTAATTTGGGTGTTCTACTGCTGTTAGGGGTGGGCAAATTACTCGTATAATCGATCCAAACTTGGAGGGATGTTGATTCGATTTTCGGGTTGGTTAAAACCTCGATTTGAGGGATTAGGTTTAAAAAAGAAATCGTCTTCTTTAATCGATAAATTGAATCGATTTAGGTCACTTTATTCTTTTTGACGATTTAGTTTTGGGTTGAAATTTTATCCAACTCGAACTATCGGTTCAGTTGTTGGGTCGGATCGAAACCACCCAATCATGTACATCCCTATATGGGTTTTCTACAAAATATCTCGAAAAAAAAAAAAAAACATATTCAAATGTCTTAGAAAGGAGGACAGATTCACATTCACGTGCACGCTTATCTGGTAAATTGACGTCCCAACTACTGAAGTTACTACGATCTCAAAAATGGTTATCATTAAATTATTATGAGATAAATCCAACCACTTAAAATAAAGTCGATTTTAAATCGTAAATGGTTGTGTGAACTCTGGAAGAATCTAACACTAAACATGGTGGTTTCACTATTCTATTAGTTGCAATACTCAATGAAGCTGAAATCAGATGATAGGTTAAGATGGAATAGACTCGTTAATATGTCGATGTCCCCGCTAGAATATAACGAAAAGCTATTCCGCACGGAACAAAATGATTAAAAATCGATGCTTCGACCATGATGCCTTGATAGGTATTGTGCTTGCTATCATACTTATAAAGGCATGAGCTTCAGTAAATTTTACCTAATAGAAGATTTTATCGTGATGTGTCAATAAACTTATCCAAAATCCTTCTGACACCAACGTGATAAAAGTTATGAGTCTTATATTATAAACCTTGTTTAACACTTTAATTGAACTAATCCACATAAGCTGATCAATGAAGTAGGAAATTATTTATATTATTCAAAACTTGGAATAAAATCTCATTAATTATTAGTAGTTCCATTTGTTTATACTTTCAAGCCTTTGATCTTATCCTTCCACCGACAGAATCAATAATCATCAATTTTATACTGACGTGATAATTTCGTACACCTTACATTAAATTAATGCCACAGGTTTTTTAGTTTGGTCACAAATTAAAACAGAGCTAGCAATTTTCATTTAGGTGAAATCACAATCCATATTTTGCACATGCTATCGATTCATATTTGTAGCTCGTCCTTTTAAATAATTATTCTGACCAATCGATCTAACACAATACATATTTTACATACACATGTTGCATGTGTGCGAGCTTTTTTTACTTTTTTTTTTACATTTGTCAGGTCTATGATGGAGAGGGTGACATTTTTTTATTTTGTTTTCATGACGAGAAAATCCACAATCACTATCCTTTAAGTGCGCATTGAATAAACCCTCGAACTAATGTAATAACTTGCAAATCACGCCAACCAAGTAAACCATACTAGGCAAGTCAGGTGCGACAGACTCGATCGAAAAAGTGTTAATAGGGGAATCGAACTCGTGACTAAAGGCCTTCGTGCTCAACTACTCCACCAACTCGATCACCCCTTGAGGGTCACATATTTTTCATGTGTACGAGCCTTTTTTTTTATTTTTCGTTTTTTTTTTCTTCATTCATTTTTCAGGTCTATAATAGAGAGTGACATGGCAACAGTTGTGATATTTGTTTTGATCAGTTGATCGTTCGTCAAACACAAGTATACAAACACAGTTGAAGGCTTGAAGCAAACACCCAAATAAATGGATTCCAACCCAGCTTGTAATGTAAGTCTCTCTCTCTCTCTCTCTCTCTCTCTCTCTCTCTCTGTATATCTACACACCGGTGGCGGGAGCGGGGCGGCGTGGAGGAGGGTGTTTGTTGTGTATATCTATTTGCTTATGGACCACCATCATTTCCATGATGGTGAATTTGAGTAGTGTCCATTTAGAAAGAGTCTTCGTGGAGATATATGCGAAGAATTTTAAGTTGGTGTTAATGAGTGGCGAAGGTTTGAGTCCTGGGACGTCGATTTGGGGTAGAAAAAGTACCCAAAACAGAAAAAGAAAAGAAAAGAAAATGAGAGTACCCTTACAAGAAACACTTACGTTTATTATGAGAGTTTTCGGTGGAGGTACATACAAAGAATTATAAACTCGTGTTAATGAGTGGCGAAGGTTTGAGTCCTGAGATATCGATTTTGGGGGTAGAAAATGGAATGTATGTGTTTTGCAAATTCTGTTTTTTATGGAGTAGATGTATTAAGATGAACATTCAGAAGTTTGATACCAAGAATATAATCCCTACGATAGATTGATACAAGTACGTTAATTACTAGGTACATTTATGTATGTTTCTATTTTCCTTGTTAAATTTTTTCAAATAATAGTGATATGAACGAGGTAATACAGCAAATGCAGTTTGTCTTTATGACACTATGGTCATAATCAATTTGTGGGATCCCAATGTAATTAAAATATACCTACATTGTACACACATAGATGCCCACAAAAATGCAAGACCCACTCAGAAAGTTAAATTATGTAAAATTATAAGTCGACGTTACTTTTATGTTATTTACATTAGGACAATGACAAGAAGCAGACAGTGCAACATTCTATGCTCCTATGCTGCAAGTTATACATATCTGAATCGCGAAACAAAGAAGCTCTTGATTTGATTGAACGGGCAGTTAAGCGTGATCCAGAAACTGTCATCGTGAACAAATTCGAAGATCGAGAATATAATAGGGTTAGGTACACCCTTGTATCGTATGTCGCTCATGACAGTATAGGGTGTCCAATATACAGTCCTTTGCATCAATCTGTGATGGCCATGGCTGAAGCTGCTTATGAAGCCATAAATCTCGAGTTGCATTCTGGGGCTCACCCACGACTTGGTGTCGTGGACGACATCGTTTTTCATCCGTTGGGTCGAGCTTCATTAGATGAAGCAGCTTGGCTTGCCAAGGCAGTATCTGCAGATATTGGAAATAGATTTCAAGGTATCTATTGCTTACAGTGTAAATGAATTCATAAGATTAGTACAAAATTTTAAGAAATTTCCTACATGTTGCAGTACCAGTGTACCTATATGGTGCAGCACACCCAACAGGGAAGGCTCTAGACACCATCAGGCGTGAACTCGGGTATTATCGACCCAATTTTATGGGCAACCAGTGGGCTGGATGGACGCAGCCCGAAATTCTCCCCGAAGGACCTAATGAAGGGCCAAACACGGTGACTCGTGCTCGAGGCATTGCTATGATCGGTGCACGTTCATGGGTTGCCACCTACAATGTTCCCATCTTGTCGACAGACGTTTCAATAGCTAGACGGATTGCATTGATGGTGAGTGCTCGAGGCGGAGGCCTGCCTACGGTTCAAACACTAGGACTTGTTCATGGTGAGGACACAACTGAGATAGCTTGCATGTTACTCGAGCCAAACCAAATTGGTGCTGATCGAGTCCAAAACCATGTTCAGATGCTGGCAGAACAAGAAGGCTTAGATGTTGAGAAGGGTTATTTTACTGATTTTTCACCAGAGATGATTGTTGAAAGATACATGAAATTAATCTCTTCAGGCTCTGCTTGAGTTAAGGACCAAATGTAAGCTAATCAATTGCGATTCTTGAAGACTAATAAAGAATTAACAAGAGAAAAATAAGATATTTGTCAATAATTGTAATATCCAGCATATTAAACAATGCGTCTAACGTTTGAAGTGCTAAATAAAATGACATTTTTATTTTTCTTTCCATTGTGTTTCTTTTGTTATAGTTGGTGACTCAAATTGGAAAGGAAATTTTGAAAATGATTTGGAGAATCAAATAGTATCCGGAAAATAAGGAAACAAAGTCATTGTCTCGTTTTTTTTTTCTTTTTCACGTTTAACCTAAAATTCTTACTTTTTTAGGACTTTTTTAGCGCTAGACTCTTGTAGTATTAATATGAGTTTCCTCTTTCAGTATTGGAGAAGCCAATTGTCGTAATTCTCTTCTTTCATTAATGGAATAAAATAACATCGTTTCTCTGCCAATTTATTTCTTTACTTTAATCTTGTTCATGGTATTTTTGCAATCTTGTATTTATACTTCAAATTAGAGTCTATTAAATCTCATTTCTTGCGTTTCATTTCCACCTGGTCCCAACATCTTTACCATGTTCTAACAAAATGTTACTTTTAATTTTTTAGTTAATATTTAGAAATATCAACAGTTTAAAATTTTCAATATACGGATTAAAGTATATAAACAGTAAAATTTCATCGAAGTTACCAATGGATTCCTTTAGCAGTGTGACACTGTCCAATTATTCATTCGAACCAACTTTCTTGTGTTCCATCTAAAACCTAATGATTTTGTCCTGACCTACATACCTGGATTCAATTTTTCATCAAAAGAGTGGAATTTTTCATAAATGGGTAAAGGAGCAATATTTTTAAATGGTGAAGTTGCTTTGAAATCAAAAAACCCACAATGGAAAATCAAAAGGCACATGATAAACATATAAAATTGTCACAACCATGAAAATTAGTACCTCGGATATAAAACAAAAATAAAATACATGTAGAAAAATGCAAGGTTATGGAACCTTAAATTATCGAGCATGCCAAAGATATTGTAGTTCAAAGGTATCAAGAAAGAGTCTGCAACCTTTTAGCTGCCTTTCTGCATCTATCTCCTGCGTCTCAAACGTCCAGATGCCCTCTTCCCACTGCCAATACCTCCACTATAATGTCTCCTTGATGTCAAGGAAGATTGCTGCAAATTACAATCATACCCCAATTGCAACTGATTATGCTAAACACTGAACAGCTTGTTCTTCCACAACCACGAGCAGAAAATAAATACTGTAGTTTGAGGTGTCAAGAAAGTATATTCAATCCTAGCGGCCTCTCTGCCTGCCTCTCCCACGTCCAAAACGCCCACCTCTGTTCTGATGCACATTTCTCCCCCCACCACCAATACCTCGATCATGAGGTCTCTCTGAAGTTACAGGAGATTGTTGTAAATTAGGATTATATCCATTCAGTTGAACCGCTTGTCCTTCCACATTCACAGGCGGAGAGGTTTGTTGGCCATGTAAACCCATTCCAAATGGTGGCTGGTTCAACACATTTTGACCCATCCAGGGTGCAGGTGCAAATGTTGGGCCTCCAACAAAATTTGCTTGCCCACCTGGTAAAACAAAGTTAAAAGGCAACCCAGGAATTGTATTGCTTTGATGTTGCAGTGATACACCAGTTTGCAAAGGCATTTGAAAAAATTGTTGAGGATGAGTCTGTGGTAACCATGGAATACTGTTTCCCGGCAATCCAGTAGGAAGGCCCATACTTTGGGCCTGTTGACACGGGAACCCATTAGTCCAATTTCCATTTGGGGGGTAAAAACCCGGAGTTTGTGCCCTTGGTGCAAACGAAGGAACCATAGCACGTCCTTGATCCACAGATGGCCCAACTGGTGGGCGGACTGAATTCTGGTTTTGATCAATTAATAGGTTATTATCTCCGGCAGAGGTTTTACCCATTGCAACTTGATCACAGTTCCAGTTGCCAGATCGATTTTTGAATTGCTTTTTATCCCTTTTCTTCGTTCCAAGCTTCGGGTCATTTGTGCCCCTTTTCTTCATTTTAAGCATCCTCCTATACTCGGTCTCCTTTTCATCATCCGAAAATTCTACCTCATCCGACTTCTCCTCATCATTTTCTCCTGAAGCATCGTACCCTTTCTGGTAAAGATTCTTATCATGGAGTACATGATTTACAAACTCTGGAACAAAAGAGATTAATGTTCCTTGCTGAATATTTGCTGGGACTTCAGTCTCTGAATTGTATCTCACAATATAATAAGGGTTCTTCACTGGCCCAAAAACTTCATCCACTATTCCAAGTGCTGATCTGCTTTCAGTTATCCAAAGAATCGAGCCCTCGTTCAGAGGATTATGATTCTCCACCCCTTCTACAATGACCTGTGCACCTATGATCTGTACATGGGAAAATCATTGGTTAAACCATGTAAGCAGCGATCTCCAGTTTATATATTAAGTCCCTGTTTGAGCCACATTATTTAAAAAAAAAAAAAAAAACGTTATTAAACAGTGATTTGACATCATTTCAACCACACATTCTTCAATAAAATAATATTACACGTAAATCTAAAACTTTTCCTTATTTTTTAACCATACATTTCCCATTGATTTGAAATCAATAATGCATTTTTTCCTAGAATGTGGCTCAAACATGGGCTAAAAGACAAAACTTAGTGATAGAAGTATCAACAGTGCATTATGTCTTATAGTCAGTTGTACTCTATTTTTATGAACTTACCGATAAAACCATTCCAATAGGCAGGATTTGATGATGTGGTTCCAAAGTTACATTCACAGAAGGAACTGGGGGCAGAACCTGCAAAAAGAAATGAATGCAGCTATCAACTTTGTCCTAGGTTCAGGACATAACGAAATTTAGATAAAAAGCTTTCATATAAACTAAATTTTGGACATATCATGGGCTGTCACTCCACTCATTTTCCAAAGTACCAAATTTAAGAATATGGTGGAACTAATGACAACAAATAGGGTGCACATTACCAAGACAATCTTGAAATCGCATTTCTTACATAAAAAATCAAACTAGATTGTTAGTTTCTAACATATCCTTTATCAAACTCTGTATCCCTTGAACTATGTCTCCAGTGTCAAACCCTGAATGCTAAACACTTGAATAGATCATGAAGCTCTAAAGTCCAATAGAAGTTGAAAAATTGACTAGGCCATGCACTATAAACTCGTGAATGATCACTATTCTCATAACAAAATACTTATAACAGTAAACTACCAATATTTAAGCACAAAACAATATTTAAGGTCAGCTAGGGACAAGTACACCAAGACAATAAGGAGAGAATTCGGCCAGCATACTCCACACATGTTAGTATGTGTTTTCTTCTAGTTCATCATAAGTGAAGTTCAATCCCAGTCGAAGAAAGCTGCCCATACACCACCTTGGATGCTATAGAATAATATTTTAATGTTGAAAAGAGGTCTCGCCATTATTGGGTGACTTCCTCTTCCCTAGTCACACAGTTGATTTTATGAACGAAAGATGTTAACTGTTTACTTCCGCTGCTGTTGTGTCTTTCAACTTTTCAAAACTAAAATCAAATACTAACATGGTCTGATTAATTAGTTAGCCTAGAACAGCTGAAGGTTTTATTTTTTAGGATTTCTTAGATAACTCAATCCTGAAAGCTGAAAAGAGACTGAAGATTAGAAATAGAACAAACAAAGAGTCTGTACATGCCTAGCCTTCTACTCCTACAACTGAAGTGCTTCCCATCCCGCTGACAGATAATTTTATAATTTTGTTCTTGTTGGATCTGTAATTTTTATTTTCTTCTCCATATGTTTTCTTCCCTTTCAAAGTCAAAGCAAGCAAATTGGTGAACCACTGACCAGTTCTTTCATTCGTTTTAAACTTTTACATTAGATTTATGTTACTGGTCTCTATACATGATTTCAACTTTGTTAACTAATTATTAATTTCATTGATATATTTTTATTATGGTGGTTTCCAATGGTTGATAGTTTATTAAGAACACGAAATTAAAGTAGACGACAAAGTAGTTGGAAGACACGGGATAAATAATAAGAGATAGGGAATATAGATTCTTTTGCATCTCGATTCAAAATACATCCATCGTTGAAAATTCAAATAGATATGGGATGGAAAGTTTTTTCCAAGTATAACTTTGTCTTACCATAATTTCTTTGAATTACTTAGTTCACGGAGGGAAAAGGCCTCAATGTCCCATTTAGTCCTTCTAAACATTGTTTTATCCTACTTGCACTATTACTACTTCTCAATGAAGCACAAGTTCAAAAGTATGTTTCTTATCAATAAACTCAATAAATTGAATACTTGACACTTGACAGAAACATGGCAGATTGAGATAAGCAAAATGATCTTCAAAATTTAATATAAACAATTAATCTCGATAATAGTGACATGGTCATCATTGATAACAGCTATCAACTAGTCACTATCACCATCATGGACAATGTGGTGAAAAAACATGATATGGTAAATTCAATCAGAGAATTAGGTGATTCAAAAGCCTAATTCGATCAATTTTTCAAGTAGACAATAATATATAGCCAAAGGTTTCCCGCAATGCATACTGCTCACTGAATCAAAGTTCATCCAATTTCTGTTTTCACCATTCGACTATTACTTCACTAATTTTAAATTGTGGCATTACCCATTACTTGAGATCCTGTGCATTACAGACTACCAAGCTAGTAGAACAGAACTTAATTGCTTTGTTTTGCCATGAATGAATTGTGTGGTCAAAACAAGACACATACAAGATATTCAAGTTTCAAAATTAGTCAACATCCCTAATAGTAAAGCAGACAACAGAGATATAAGCATCTAAAGAACTAGATCACTTACCTGGAGTTCGTTCTTAGACCTGATGGGCCCTGCCATACCTCTTCCACCATCTTCATCATCTCCATCTTCACTCCAAGCAATCATCTCATCTGCATCAGACAACATTATCTCACCTTCTTCTATGTCCAGTTTCCCCCCAGCAAACCCAACCTCATTATCTGCTTTCTTCTCATCCCCACTTTCCTCCTCTTCTTCCGAAGCTTCATCTTCATCCTCTTCCTCACTATTAGAAGATGAGGACGAAGATGAAGATGACGAACTCTTGTTTTCCGACTCCATATCACTTTCAATATCATCCTCTCCATTATCAGAATCACCAATCCCCATTTCGTTCCCATTATCAATCACTATATTACCACTCTTCAACTCACACTCGTGGAGGCTCACATCTTTAGAATATTCTGCATAATTATCATTGGGGAATTCACATTTGTCACTCATATTACCTGTTTGTCCTTCGACACCAAGTGAAGTTGAGCCATTTGACCCATCCAGAGTAACTTTTCCAATCTCTTCCTCAATCAAACACCTATAATCTGCCAACTTCCCACAAAGCCCATCTCCGTTCAACTCCTCCTCAACCTTATTTGTCTCGATAAATCCATCAGCAACCTTCTCAACGCTACCAATTCCACCCTCTTCTTGGCCCACCTTACCACAAAACCCATCTCCATTTAACTCCTCTTTAACCAGAGTTTTCCCAACAAAATCATCATTATCAACTTCCAAACCCTTCTCAACAACCTCAAATTCAGTATCATTTGAGCCAATATGAACTGGTTTTTCTCCAAAATCAGCCATTACTGAATCAAAATCAAGAAAGGAATCAGCAAAAGATAAAGAGAAGTCTTCAAGACCTGGAAGACAGAGATCAAGTTGGTCGTTTAGTAAATATGGTTTCTTGAGTTCTGATAAAGATTGGTTTTTCAGGTTTTCTAGTTCCTCTTCTTCTTGTTCTACTCTCTCTTCTTCAGTAATAGAATCATGTAAATAGCTCACCATGGTCGGACTAAACTTTGGGTTCTGAAGGTAAGTTTCATGGTTGTCATACCGAAGAATAGCCAAGTTATATATGTATGTGTATACGCAGAAAGCGAAAATTATGGGAAGTGGCGTTACAAAGGCAAATCTTCTTAAACCCTAGTTGCTAGTATTTTCGATTCGAACAGGAAAGACTTGCCGCTATCAAGGGGAAAAAAAAAAATAAATAAATAAATAAAGAATACATTTACACCCACATCCCTAAACTATACCTCTTATCAATTATGGGTCAGACAAATCCCAAATTTGGATTGAAATTTGAAATTTTGAAATAGAACCCCAATTCCAAATATTGAATATTTAGCAAAAACCCAATAATTTATAGTAAAATTAGAAATCTGAGAATTCTACAATCCATTTGTTATTGAATTTTGCTACTTTACCCAAATTTTTTTTGGCCAAATGATTGACATTCTCTCACATGTTGTGGATCCTACGTAAATAAAAAAAGTTTCAAAAAAAAAGTGGGGTCCTCGTTATTATGAGAGTCAGTCACCCTTTCTATCAAAAAATACTCAGGCACTGTAGCGTGATTGTTATTTCGTCATATACTTTGATTTTAGAAATATTGTTATAATAATTTCTTAGACGTCTCAAACTCTTTAGCTTCAACAAAATAGTGGTGATGAGAAATAAAAATACGTAAAACAAAGTCTTCATGAAATCCCTAGTAAAAATTAACCCTATATGAAAGATGAGATTAAATTAGACTAAAATTAATCCCATCAGAGAACAATGTGTTATTAAATCGGAACAAGTGTTCCAAGGATCACTTCACAACATTGAATTTCTGATTATGTTATCTAAAATATCCAAAATCGTCCTATATATGTCATTCTTTGTTTGTATTGAATTGCGATGTTTTTACTATTTATAATGTGTTTTGCATTTAGTTAAGAATTTCGTGATAAAAAGTAATAAATTTGATATCAATAGTAGAATGTCATAACCTAATCAAAGAAATTTACTGAGGTTTCTATAATTTATGTTTGTTATTTTCGGCTTTATGCCTTTATCTTCACTGTTGTCATGTTAATTTCTTATCTTCATATTAGAAGTCTGTTTGGGAGGTATTTTTTACCTCAAAAAATTGATTTTTTGACCGTTATTTCACTATTTTAGCCGTAATTTTTGACTTATTCTCTTACAGGTGTATCCCACTTTTCTTCTAACGGTCAAAAAATCAATTCTCAAAATCCCTCCCAAACAGGATCTAGCCCATTACACTTTTAGCACCATATCTCTTTCCTTTTAATTTGTAACACTTCCGTTTTAGGAGTATATTAATTCTACGATTTTCAATTTTAATAGTACCTTATAAATTTGTAGATTTCTTCTTATTTCTTTAATGATTCCTTTCCATGCATTTTTTCTGAACTCATTTTTCATTTTAATAGAAATAATATCGAAACACTGTTGCCTATTTGAAATCAAAATTCCACCAAATTAATTTTTAAATTAAACAAACCAAGTTGATTCATTCCAATAAATGAAAAACCCTTGATCTAAAATTTCGATTATTAACTCAAAGAGATACAATTTTTCCCCCCTGATTTGTTATTGCTTAAATTTCAAACAAGCAACAAAAATTCAACAAGCAATATTTCATTGCTATAAAAATTCATTAAAAAATGACTGGAAAACCGCAACCACAAATGTAAAAACTTTCATATATCATAAACTAGTTTCTAGTTGATTTAGGAGTGAAAACCCTAGCTTAATTCGACCTAATC
>NW_019239802.1:424192-437893 GCF_002742605.1 Olea europaea var. sylvestris
ACATAGCAGAACCTCGTCGCAGTCTTCATGTCGGCAACACTAGCGCCGCTGCCACACCGGGAGCATATTCCGGGCGCAGGTTTGCACCTCCTCACTTTTCTTGTCTGATCAACCAGAAAACAGAAGCAAACCATTTTGTGTTGCTTTTTTGCTCAAGAATTTGAATACAAAGTGTTGTAGTTGAGTTTTTATGTTGTGAATTTATGTCTGAGAGGGGACCAATTTATATAGGAGGCTTGAGAAGAGAGGAGTTAATGTTGGTGCATGGATCCCAGTTCTTTTGGATTGGAATAGATTAGATATTAATTATGTTGACTTTGGACTGAACAAATGATTATTTTTAGGGTGTGTTTGTCTTTCTTTCTTCCACATTTTATCACATTATTTTTTCTACAGTACTCATTTTCAACCACACATTTTCATTAAAATAATATTACACATAAATTAAAAAAAATTCTTTCTTATTCAACCACACATTTCAATATCAATCACTATTCCATAACATATTATACGCAAATAATAGAGCACAAACAAGCACTTAATTTAATTAATGAGTTTAGAGAGTATTTGTTAAGAGTAATGTTGTGTTAAAATATTTGTCTAAGTGATATTAATATAACATTGGATGAGAGGTAGAATTCATTGAAAGCTTATCAAATCACGAGACCTAAATTGGTGTTATAGGTTATAGTAGCACTGGTACTATATAGTATTATTTATTTTTTAATTAGAGATTTCAACGGTCAATGGAATTGAATTATATAATAATGGAATTAATGTAGGAGAAAAAATAAAGTAAAAAATGGGAGCTTGTATTATAATTTTGTTTGTCCTGTTGTGAATTTCCGAAATCTTGAGCTTGAATAGGACCTCATGGAAGAATTAAAAAACACTTTTTTTTAAAAAAAATTTTATTATTTTATGTTTGATAAAATAAAAGGTTAATTATTTAGTACCATTGTTAAATAGAGTTGATGATTGATTATACTTTGTGGTTCAAGTTAGCTATTGTTTATATAGTGGCATTCTAATAAAAACGAGTAATGTTGTGCAACACTAATGTCAAACTCCAGTTTAAGTGACAATAGCATGATATTAGATGATAGATTTACTAAAATGTAATGACACATTATTCATTTAATTGGACTTATTAAATGTGACCACCTAAATTGATGTTCTAACACCACTATTATTAGATAGCACAATTCAATAAAATTTAGTAAAACAATTGATATTATATATATATATATAGTGGGAATGGCTTTGGGTAGTATCTAATGATTAGGTAAGCTATCACCAGGTGCGGCGCCAGCACTCTGCGAGGGGACACTGTCGCTCGTGCTAGCTCTGGCGGTATGTTCTAGAACGCCATCGTCAACGGGCAGCAACAGTGAAGTTGCAGGAGAAAGGAAAAAGATGAGATCAAATTTTTTTCTAGGTTTCACAGTTTCACTTTGGGTTGCCGATTCACACAATGGTCCATGGACAATTGGACATTATTTGGGCCTTTTTTTGTTTAAAAAAATTAGGCCCAATTTTGCTTACAAATTTAGCCCCTATTTGTTTCTTATTAAAATAAAAAATACGACCGTTAACCAGAGTCACCAAATTTGAATTTCTATATTCTGTGCAGCTCATAAAAACTATATTTTTCATTCTTATTTTTACAAAAATGGGAAACAAACGCCTATTTACAATGAATTATTACCCCAAATTCCCAAACCAAGTCCGACAGTCCCCAAAGGAAGGATGCCTATTTACAATGAATTATTACCCCAAATTGCCAAACCGAGTCCGACAGTCCCCAAAGGATGAATGATCCAATTCCAAGCAACAAACTCCACCAAATTGAGTATTCGACTCTCAATTTCTCATTCCCAAATCCAAAAGCTTGCAAACCTTTTTCCTCCCTTCCTAATTCCGTTCAACCGCACAGCCAACCTCAGCCAAGTCCAAAAGCTTAAAGCTAGCGGTTCTTCTTTTGTCAAGTTCAACTGCCGTTCGAGGTTATGCGCCTGCTTCCGACTTCCTATTTTGGTCAGCAAACAGCAGGGAAGAAAATTTGGCTTCACAAGTTCGCTTGGTGAGTGGTTTATGTTCTAGCTCATTGCCGTTTTTTTATTTTTTAGGTATTGTTTTTGTTCTATTTTGTTGGCTATTTTCTAGTTGATTTGTTGAATAGATAATAATGAATGTTGTTAAACTTGTTATCTCATGTTTGTAAATTGTGATCATTGTTAATTTTTTATTACTTATTAGTCTTATAAATATTGAGTTATGATTTATGAATTATGATTTATGTTTTGACAGTTTTGTGATTTGTGAGTTATTATGGAGAATTGTGATTGTGATTTATGATAAGTAATTTATGCTTTATGAGACATGAATTATGATTATTGATTTGAAAATTTATGTTTAGGAAATTAGGATAAGTGAAAAAATTTAATTGAGAAGATGTTGATCACTCAATTTAACATATTTTCACACACACACATACAAAATTTTGACGTTTTAGTTCATTTACATATATAGTGAATAACTTTTAATATTATTTAATCAAATTTTAATAAACGATCGGACTATTACGACATTAATTGTCGATAGTCAACGGCCAATAGTCAACTTCCGTCCTAACTGGATTTCAATCCTGAATTTATTGAAATACATGTCAACGTTGATAGCCAACGGTCAACAGTCAACCTTCTGGCTATCATGTCTTTTATTTGTTGAAATGACTTGCCTACAAGTATTGCTTAAAATACTCCAAAGTTATGTTGGATTTGTTGAGCTACTTTTTTGTACAAGTTAAGATCATTTTCAAGAGATTATTCAAAAATGAGATCATGTTTACTTTAAGCAATCAAACTCGCTCTTCATTTGTATTTTATCAAAAATACATTTAATGAAATAACAGGTTTCAAAGTTACACTTAAGCCTTTATTTGATTCCTTTTTTTTTTTTTAAATTTATTTCTCTCTTCATTTCAATCACATATTCTTTAATAAAATAATATTATACGCAAATTCAAAACTTTTTCTCATTTTTAACGACACATTCCCTATCAATTTACTATTTCAAAATACATTATAACCCAAAAAATGGGCTCACACATGCCCTAAATTTATTCATATTATTCCATTTGTCTCATAAAAATATACTTGCTCTCCTTTTTTTGTTTGTTCCAGATTATAGGTCACTTTTTTCTTTTTTCTTTAAATGAAAGTATGTATTAGGAAATATTATATTTTTAACTATATTAATTACATTTTCTTAATCCATGTAAAAATGAAAACAAGCCTATTTTTATGAGATGGATGGAATATAATTTTAACTATCAATCAAGTTAGGGTGCCAAAAATATTTTGACACCATAGTTGACATACAATCACAATAGGGGTGAGTCTGAGACATTTTTTTTTGTATTTTTTATTCATACGAGTCCCACGTACATGTAAGATTAGGTCATCCGATGTGTCAAAATTTTTCTAACAACTTGACTTAATTCTCTTAACTATTGACATCTAAACATATATATTAATTAAAAAAACAAAGGAAAAACAATACATGATTGTTTTAAAAATGTAAAACAAAGTGTGTCAGAGTACAAAAAATTTTACTCTTTAAATTTTAAGATATTTTCTATCATGACAAATATAATTCTTAAAAGTAAAGAGTCATTTAGAGATGTTCAAAGTCATGTTTGTTCACCTTCTTTAGATAGCTCTGTTTTTCTTGGAGCTGAGCTATGGCTTTACCTATTACGGGGTTGAGCACTTTAATTTTACTCAAATCTCGTCTTAAGTCACCTTATTCGCTTTCCAACATCTTTAACTTGCCCTCTAATTATGGCACGACCTTGAACATGAACTTAGGTACTAAAAACTCAACAATAACATTCTTACCCAAGATTGATGACTCTTTTGGCCAAACTTGATGATATATAGGAATGCATTCATTCGAACACTAACATTTGCAGGACAACGTCTACCAACTACTTAAAATTAAATACCAAAGGCTCAAAATAACAATTAACAAAATTAATAAATTAGTCACAGATAAAAAATGAATTTGCCTTTTTTTTTTTTATCATTTGCAAATCGCTAATTGTTCATTTATCAAGTGGCTTTTAGTGTTGGAAAAATTGGCCGACTTTGGCACGAGTTTTGAGTGGGACCCGGTTGTTCAATTTGGAAGATGAAAGTTGATTTGTGTTCTCCTCCGTGAGTACATCGAAATCATATACTTACTTGCCAAAGTTGATACTCGGGTGAATGAGAAATTGAGGCTCAAAGTGTGCCACTCAAAAGAGAGTTTATGTAGGAAAAATGAATTTATCCCACATAGAAAAAAGATGAGGAATTTCAAAGATCATTGCCATTAATGGTAGCGTAGCCTATAAATAGTGGCTCATTTTCCTCATTTCAACACAAAAAAGCAAAAGTTTTCAAGTTTAGAATACACTAGAAATTCATTTGCATAGAGTTCTCTCTTGGTGGTGGTGTAGTTAAGGCACTAGTTCAGTTCACCGGAGTGGTTTCTGCGGTGCTCGGAAGCTACTGATTTTATCGTTGTATCCTAGGAAATGGACGCTCGTTTTAAACCTCAAACACGGACGGTGAGGAGGCGAATCTGTTTTAAGGAAACTGTGTATAATACAGGCCTCGGGTTAAAATTCTATATTTCAGTTGTTTAATTCATGCAATTTTTCGTATTAAATTTACAGTCCATGCTTCATAAATTTATGATATATTGTTCGTATGGTTCATGAATTTTAAATTCTATTGGAACAAAAGTTATTTGTTGGAAATAAAACTTTCAATGATCTGGTGAAAATTCGATATGCGGTTGTTTGAATTTTGTTGATTTGCATAGTTGCAAAATTGAAAGACTTTGTCAAAAAGACCTAAACTGTCTAAGAAGAGCTTGGGATTTAAGCGGTCCGGTTGTGACTCCCTTCCTCATCTGGGAGTCTTTTAATTGCGCATTATTCAAATTGACGAGACAAAAGACAACATTTCCCGATTTTATCCACATACACTGAATTTCCTACAAGTTTAAAACAGATTTTCAGAAAGGAAAATTTGGTTTCCTATATTGATTATCTCTGAACTGATTAGTTTCTTATATTTGTTATATTGTGGAAATTAATTTGTTGTTTGGTTCTTTTGGAAGACGAAATGGCAACCGGTTCCACCAACATAGATTCCAACATGGATGTGTCCCAAGCTGAAGGTACCCAATCTCAGGCTGTGGGTTCTACTATGGGTGCAGGGCCTAGTTCAGCTATGGCTGCAGGGCCTAGCTCTGTTATGGCACAAACTGTGGCTCCAATGCCAAGTCGTGTTGTGAGCCAACATGTGGCTAATGTTCCGGTTAATGTACCAGTTAACCATGGGGAAAAGTCGGAGAAATTCAACGGCTTGAATTTCAAGAGGTGGCAGCAGAAAATGTTGTTTTATCTGACCACCTTGAATCTTGCGAGATTCTTGACTGAAAGTGCTCCAAAACTCCAAGAGGGTGAGGTGGATGTTTAAGCTATCAGTGCTGTTAATGCTTGGAAACACTCGAACTTCTTATACCGGAATTACATCATGAATAGTTTGGCAGATTCGCTATACAGGGTGTATAATACCATGAAAACTGCTAAGGAGTTGTGGGAGTCTTTGGACCGAAAATATAAGACTGAGGATGTCGAGGCTAAGAAATTTATCGTCGGTCGATTCTTGGACTATAAGATGGTGGACTCCAAAACTATAATCAGTCAAGTGCAAGAACTCCAAGTGATTCTTCACGAAATTCATGCCAAAGGGATGATTCTTAGTGAAACTTTCCAAGTGACTACAATCATTGAAAAATTGCCTCCTGTATGGAAAGATTTCAAGAATTATCTGAAACACAAGCGAAAGCAAATGAACGTTGAAGAACTGATTGTTAGACTTCAAATTGAAGAAGACAACAAAAGTTCCGAAAAGAAGTGGTTCAATCCTGGTGCGGCTAAGGCTAATATTGTTGAACATGGTCAAGGTAGTAAGAACTACAAAATCAAAGCTGGGCCATCCGGTGGAAAAAGGATCAAGCTGGGACCAAAAGGGGGCATTCCTAAGAAGAAATTTCAAGGGAAGTGCTTCAACTGTGACAAAGTAGGCCACAAATTTTAGGAGTGCAGATTGTCAAAGAAGAAGAAAGAAGCAAATGTGGTTGACTACATGGCACATGATGTGTCGGAGATGAGTCTCGCAGCAGTCATTTCTGAAATGAACATGGTGGGTTCTAACCCAAAAGAATGGTGGATTGACACTGAAGCTACAAGACGTGTTCTCTGATAAAGAGTTATATACTGCTTTTGAAGCAGTTGAAAATGGAGAGAAGTTGTTCATGAAAAATTCAGCAACTTCTGAAATAAAGGGCCAAGGAAAAGTGGTTTTAAAGATGACTTCAGGAAAAGAGCCGACTCTCAACAACGTGTTGTATGTGCCGAAAATCCGCAAGAACCTTGTGTCCGGGTCACTTTTGAATAAGTATGATTTTCGCATTGTGTTTGAGTCAGACAAGATCATCTTGTCGAAAAGTGGAATGTTTGTCGAAAAAGGTTATGTTTCCGATGGAATGTTTAAACTCAATGTAATGGTTGTTAAACCAAAAATGACTAATAAAGTGAATGCTTCTGTTTACTTGCTTGAGTCTTCCAATGTGTGGCATGGTAGATTAGGACACGTTAACTATGATACTTTACGTAGGTTAGTTAACTTGAAATGCATACCAGCATTCCATGTTGATTCCAAACATAAGTGTAAGACTTGTGTTGAAACAAAATTGACTAGGTCGTCATTTAAGTCAATTGAACGAAATACGGAATCACTTGATTTAATTCACAGTGATATATGTGATTTAAAATTGTACAAACAAGAGGTGGCAACAAGTATTTCATTATTTTTGTCGATGATAGTACGAAATACTGCTATGTGTATTTGCTAAAAAGAAAGGATGAAGCGATAGAGAAATTTGTTCTCTATAAGAATGAAGTTGAAAATCAACTTAACAAGAAAATTAAGGTGCTAAGAAGCGATCGAGGTGGTGAGTATGAAGCACCGTTTGCTGAATTCTGTGCACAACACGGAATCATACATGAAACCACCGCACCGTATTCACCGCAACAAAATGGTGTTGTTGAAAGGAAAAATCGCACTTTAAAGGAGATGATGAATGCGATGTTAGTAAGTTCTGGATTACCTCAGAACATGTGGGGGGGGATGCTGTATTATCAGCAAATTGCCTTTTGAATAAGGTGCTCCGAAAGAAAATGAAGAAGACCCCTTATGAGTTATGGAAAGGAAGAACGCCTTTCCATAAATACTTACGAGTGTTGGGGTGTCTTGCTAAAGTGGCTGTCCCAACATCAAAGAAGGTGAAGATAGGCCCGAAAACTGTAGATTGCATATTCATTGAATATGCACATAACAGTAGTGCTTATCGATTTTTCGTGTATGAATCTAAAATCCAAGATATACACAGAAACACGATAATGGAGTCGAGAAACGCTTCATTCTTTGAACATGTGTTTCCATGCAGGTCCGAAGAAGAGGCAAGTTCTTCTAAACGGACGTATGAGACTATGACTGAACATAATCAGGACCAAGAACTAGAAGAGGAGGTTGAGGTTGAACCTTAATGTAGCAAAAGGGAAAGGACAGAAAAATCTTATGGTCCGAATTTTCTAACCTATATGCTAGAAAGTGAACCTCAAAGCTATCAAGAGGCTGTGAACTCCTCGGAAGGACCTCAATGGAAAGAGGCCATTAAAAGTGAAATAGATTCTATCCTGCAAAATTATACATAGGAGCTAGTGGATCTTCCACCAGGAAGTAAACCACAAGACTACATGTGGATTTTCAAACGAAAAATGAAAGTAGATGGAACTATTGAAAAGTATAAGGCCAGGTTGGTAATAAAAGGTTACCGACAACGAGAAGGCCTTGATTACTTTGATACATATTCTCCTATAATGAGAATAACATCCATTAGAATGATACTTGCGATTGCTACTTTGCGAAATCTTGAAATACATCAAATGGATGTTAAGACTGCCTTCTTGAACGGAGACTTAGATGAAGAAATCTATATGGAACAACCCGAAGGATTTTCGTCTCCAGGGCAGGAAAAGAAAGTGTGTAAATTGGTGAAATCATTGTATGGCTTGAAACAAGAACCAAAACAATGGCATGAGAAATTTGACGGTGTCATGATGGAGAGTGGATTTAAGATCAACGAGTGTGACAAATGTGTTTACGTCAAAGACACTAAAGACGGATATATCATCTTATATCTTTACGTTGACGACATGCTTATTGTTGGCAGTGACAATAAGATGATTGAATCCACTAAAAATATGTTAAACTCGAGGTTTGACATGAAAGATATGGGTTTAGCTGATGTTATACTTGGAGTGAAAATCTCAAGAACATCAAATGGGCTTGTTTTAAGTCAATCACATTATGTGGACAAAATTTTAGAAAAATTCCATAATGATGATACTGGCTTGGCTAGAACACCAATAGATACTAGTCAATATCTGTCTAAAAATAGAGGAGAAAGTATCTCTCAAGTAGAATACTCGAGAGTTATCGAAAGTCTAATGTACTTAATGAGCTGTACTAGACCAGACATAGCCTACACAGTCAGTAAACTGAGTAGATACATGAGTAATCCAGGAGCTGATCACTGGAAAGGAATAGTAAGAGTACTAAGGTACTTAAGATATACTCGTAATTTTGGACTGCACTAGAGCAGATATCCAGCGGTCATTGAAGGATATAGTGATGCTAATTGGATATCCGACATAAAAGACACAAAGTCCACGAGTGGATTTGTGTTCACTTTAGCAGGTGCAGCTATATCATGGAAATCTTCTAAACAAACAGTCATAGCCAGATCCACTATGGAATCTGAGTTTATAGCTCTAGATAAAAGTGGTGAAGAGGCTGAGTGGCTACGCAACTTCTTAGAGGATATTCCAAGATGATCAAAGCCTGTGCCAACAATTTGCATATATTGTGATAGTCTATCGGCAATTGGAAGGGCACAGAACAACATGTGTAATGGTAAGTCTAGACATATACGTCGTAGACATAATACCATTAGGCAACTACTCTCAACTGGAGTTATCGCTATTGATTATGTAAAGTCAAAGGATAACATTGCGGATTCGCTAACCAAAGGGTTAAATAGAGAGTTAGTTGAGAAATCATTGAGTGGAATGGGACTTAAGCTCTTGAATGGATAAGTTAATACAAAGGTAAACCCAACCTAATTGACTGGAAATCCCAAGATCTAAGTTCAAAGGGACAACCTAATTGTAAAGACTTGACAGAATCACTGTGGGGGATATTACCTCCTATCCATTCCTGTGATGTGACAGTGATGCCCGTAAAGATGGAGGATAAGCAATAGGCTTTTAATGATTTTTATGCGTCGAAAATCGAGCCAAGTAATGTGGGTTACTTGTAATAAGAAATCACCTATGTGAGAGAGAAGTGGGGCCGCTTCTAAGGGAATTGTGTGGGGCGTAATTCTTGTGAACTCTCACAGAACCAGGCGTATGTTCATGGCCAAAATGAACATAATAATGAGAACTGAAATGTGTTAAGAAGAATCTTGTGTGAGGTGTATCATCATTTACATAAACGGTAGAACAGTTCAAGGACATCGCGTCTACTGGTCAGCCAGTGAAGTAAATATGCTTTCACAAGCGAAGGTTCAAAGGGTAATACCTACCTATCGTATGCAGGTTTCAACTGTTGAACTATATCACCAAGTCGTCATGTGTCACATTCATAAGTCGTCATGTGTCACATGCATGAGTCGCTCTTAATTTTCATTCATGTGGGGGATTATTGGAAAAATTTGCCGACTTTGGCACGAGTTTTGAGTGGGATCCAATTGTTCAATTTGGAAGATGAAAGTTGATTTGTGTTCTCCTCCGTGAGTACATCGAAATCATATACTTACTTGCCAAAGTTGATGCTCGGGTGAATGAGAAATTGAGGCTCAAAGTGTGCCACTCAAAAGGGAGTTTATGTGGGAAAAACGAATTTGTCCCACATAGGAAAAAGATGAGGAACTCCAAAGGTCATTGCCATTAATGGTAGCGTAGCCTATAAATAGTGGTTCATTTTCCTCATTTCAACACAAAAAAGCAAAAGCTTTCAAGTTTAGAATACACTAGAAATTCATTTGCATAGAGTTCTCTCTTGGTGGTGGTGTAGTTAAAGCACTAGTTCAGTTCGCCGGAGTGGTTTCTGCGGTGCTCGGAAGCTACTGGTTTTACCGTTGTATCCTGGAAAATGGACGCTCGTTTTAAACCTCAAGCACGGACGGTGAGGGGACGAATCTGTTTTAAGGAAACTGTGTGTAATACAGGCCTCGGGTTAAAATTCTATATTTCAGTTGTTTAATTCATGCAATTTTTCGTATTAAATTTACAGTCCATGCTTCATAAATTTATGATATATTGTTCGTATGCTTCATGAATTTTAAATTCTATTGGAACAAAAGTTATTTGTTGGAAATAAAACTTTCAATGATCTGGTGAAAATTCGATATACGGTTGTTTGAATTTTGTTGATTTGCATAGTTGCAAAATTGAAAGACTTTGTCAAAAAGACTTAAACTGTCTAAAAAGAGCTTGGGATTTAAGCGGTCCGGTTGTGACCCCCCTCCTCATTTGGGAGTCTTTTAATTGCGCATTATTCAAATTCACGAGATGAAATACAACATTTCCCGATTTTATCCACATACACTAAATTTCCTACATTTAGTTTAGAAGCAACGATTAGAACAACTTTGGCCAGAAAAAGTAGGTAACATACATCCATATTTTCTGGCGAGTCACTTTGTGTTTCGGTGTCTTTAGCTTGGCCTCTAATTATGACACAAGTTAAGAACTTAAGCCATGATAACTCGATAACTATTTACAAACTTTTGGTCCTGTAAACTCAGACAGTAACATTCTTATCCAAACTTGAGAACTCTTCTGGCCAACCTCAGGTGATATAAAACTAAACTCGAGAATTTAGTGAGATTGGTAACATAACTGATAAGTGTGTTTTTGCACACTTATTTAATACTTAAATAAGTGTAAATATTGATTAAATGAGATAATTTCTACTCACAATTATATAATTATTCTTTTTGCAGGTAAAAATCACCTAAGAAAAGAGAACAAGGTAAAATGAAGTGAAAAGGGACCAAAAGTGTACAAAATTGTGAAGGGAGAACAAAATGCACAAATGCCAAAAGTTCAAGGACTTGGGGCTGCAATTTTTGGAGGGCGTAATTGAAGGAAAAGTCAAAATCCAAAGACTAAATTGGATGAGACCAAAGTTGAAGGACCTGATGTGCAATCCTTTGGGGGACCAATCTGAAAAGAAGGAAAAAAAGGCTAGGCGCCCGCCTTGTTTTGTACTAGGGGCGCGCCTTAGGTTAAAAATCAGAACATGTGAGCACATTTTAATTTTTTCAGAGGCTTTTCTTGCAATTTGGTTGGGACGCCCTTTTAAACACTTTTTTTCGCCGTTTTTCACCATTATTCCTCATCTTAAAGAAAACTCTATTCTTCTTCTTCCTCTTTTCCTCTTCATTTTTCTTTTCTTTTTTTCTTTTTCTTTCATTTTTCCTTTGTAATTTCTTGGTGTATTGGGAGCAAATTCTAGAGCATAAAGGAGATTCAATCAAGGAGTGGAGAAATATTTGGGAAAATCAAGTTCAAGCTTTGAAAATGGTTTCATCTTTAAATCTTGTATTTTCTCGATTATTTTGCCATATTGGTAATGTATTGTATGAATATTCTCCTTTGTTATCATATATATAAAATGTACTAAATTATTGGTGTTGAGATTTATGGTTGTAGATTAACTTAGCCTTGATTAATTTTGATATTTGCTCTTTAATGTTAAGTTTTTTTCATATATTTCTACTATTATATTTCATGCATTTTCATTTATGTGACTAATGAATGATTGTATTTAGTGAATTTGCATCGTTCGAAAGAAGATTGTACATTTTAGACCAAATAGTAGAAACCCTAGGTTTATGTAAGGGATATAGATATACCTCTAACCCTAGGCGATCTAATGAGTTATTTTCACAATGATTTAATGCAATTGTTTGGTTTTAATTGACATAGGAATATAGTAGATTAAACCAATCAATTAGGGTTAATTTTGTTCGAAAGAAATAATTAACTAAAATTGGATGATTGGGTCTAACATAGGAAATGAGTGATTTGTTAATTGGTTTGTGAAAAAATTAATTAGGCGACAGTTAAATGAAACCATAAATTTCAACCACGTTTGCTTCCAAAAATTCCAAAGATTTTTATATTTTTATATTTTGTAGGTTTTTAGTTAATTTTCTTATTTCAAAATCATATATTTTATTGTGTGTTTATATTTATTGTTAGAATTAAATTAATTAAAATTGTGTAATTTAAAGTATACATTGCTGGAGAGATCAATAACTAGGATTCAAAAAGTCTGCTTTATTATTTGAACACGACCTGTACAATTGCGGCACGTATTGTTAACGAACAATAACTAACAATAATACATGGGAACGCATTCATCTGAAAGCAAGGTGAACACTGACAATTGCATGTCAACGTCTTTTACAACTAATTATAATCAAATAAATAGTCATGAAAAAATTAATTGACAAAATATTGAAGTACTCACAGATGAGAAAATAAATTGCAATCTTTTTTATTTTGATTTGCAAATCCCAGTTGATCGTTCATTTAAGTATATCTTGGTTGACCAATTAGATCCTACATCAAACGTGCAGTTGGGAGTCTGACATATATTGGTAGCCTAAACAAAGTAGTACTAAAGGAGAGTTGTATGCTTAATTTTCTTGAATTAAACTCATGTAGCTTGTTCATATATTGGATTATATAAGTTTAAGAATCGAGTCATATAACATTAATTAATACATTGTCATGTTATGAAACTGAACATTCTAAATATAATCGTTCCCGAATCTGAAAACCCTAAAAGAATTGCAGAAATTAATAAAACACGCGATTTGTTTCTTGAAGTTTGGTCAAATTTGATCTTCATTTCCGTTGAGTATCCACTACCGGAAAAACTCTTGGCATTAACATTCGTTTGCCGTTGAACATGCTGTTGGAAATAATGTTACTCCACCAAAGATATTATGAGAACGAATTACAAACAAAATAAAAAATCGAAAGAAGTATAAGAAGTATAGGAGATGAAGAAATAGCAAAGTATATATGAAGAAATTTAAGGCTCAAACACAATCTTAGATTGTTGTCCTCAAACGAATTTTGCCCCCACTATCTTGGTGTTTAAAGGGTGATCCGGCAAAAGGTTTAAAGGATTAATCAAGCCTTATAGAGATTCAAACACTAAACACTTGTTTGAATCTCTAAAACTTAAGAACACAAAGAAAAAGATGAATATGAGAGGGTATTTTCTTTTGGATTTGATCTCAAGAAGTATCAATATAATAGGTGTTTTTTCCAACATGTTTCAATGACCCAAGATCACCTATTTATAGCCAAGTAGTATAGCTTCACGAAGTGGTGCACCTTATGGATGAAAAGCCACCAAAAAACCAACAAAAAACGACCCAACGGTCGTTTTTTCTGTACCATGCGACCGCATGGTACAAACCCATGCGGTC
>NW_019239802.1:441471-450427 GCF_002742605.1 Olea europaea var. sylvestris
CGGGAACCTTTCCCTTAATTGCATTTATCTCGCTCACGGTGGCCACAATCTTTTCTTCTTGAATGGAGTTGATTTTACCTTCGGAGTTGTTTCTTTTCCGGTGTCTACAGTCTTTTGCATAGTGACCAGACTTTCCACACACAAAGCAACCTCCTTTGTTCTTCTTCTTGAACTTGTTAAAGTTTCTTGAAGGCTTTCTTTTGTTGGTTTTTCCAGATGGTTCAGATTTCTCTATAGCATTCGCTTTAGAAGTTCCTTCCGAAGAGTTTTCACTTCTATCGCGTAACCTGGATTCTTCTTCAATCCTTAGGTGCTTTTGCAATTGTTCCTAAGAGTAATCTTCGGAACTATACATAATTTTCTTCCGGTATCCTTTCCAAGTTCCTGGGAGTTTTGCTATTATAGCCCTCACTTGAAAGGTCTCCGGGATTTCAATCTTTACCGCCTTTAATTTGTTGACAAGGACTTGCAACTCATGTATTTGGGGAAGTAGGGGAATATTTTCCAAAAACTTAAATTCAAAATATCTTGAAATTAAAAATTTCTTTGTACCTTCTTCCTTTGCTTTGTATTTGCTTTCTAAAGCCTCCTATATCTCCTTTGCCGAAGAAGTGTTGGTGCACAAATCATATAAACGATCTGAAAGAGCATTGAGTATGTGACCCCGACATATGAGTTCATCTTCTTGTCGTTTTTGCCTTGCTGCTCTAACTGCTTCGGTTTCTCCATTGGTGGGTTCCGGTAGTGGCGTCAATTTTGGGTCTAAGATATAGAAGATCTTCAATGCGGTGAAAAGAAACTTCAGTTTGTCTTGCCACCTTATGAAATTTGTGCCATCGAATCGATCCAATCGAACCAAATCTTGATTCATCAATTTGATGGTCGCCATTGTAGTTTCGTTCTCCATCACAAAATTCATTTGAGATTGTTGGAAATAATGTTGCTCCACCAAAGATATTATGAGAACGAATTACAAACAAAATAAAAAATCGAAAGAAGTATAAGAAGTATAGGAGATGAAGAAATAGCAAAGTATATATGAAGAAATTTAAAGCTCAAACACAATCTTAGATTGTTGTCCTCAAACGAATTTTGCCCCCACTATCTTGGTGTTTAAAGAGTGATCCGACAAAAGGTTTAAAGGATTAATCAAGCCTTATAGAGATTCAAACACTAAACACTTGTTTGAATCTCTAAAACTTAAGAACACAAAGAAAAAGATGAATATGAGAGGGTATTTTCTTTTGGATTTGATCTCAAGAAGTATCAATATAATAGGTGTTTTTTCCAACATGTTTCAATGACCCAAGATCACCTATTTATAGCCAAGTAGTATAGCTTCACGAAGTGGTGCACCTTATGGATGAAAAGCCACCAAAAAACCAACAAAAAAGACCCAACGGTCGTTTTTTCTGTACCATGCGACCGCATGGTACAAACCCATGCGGTCGCATGGTACAATCCTACCGAGACCATTTGGTCTCGGTAGGGTTCCATGCGGTCGCATGGCTTTAGGTCGCATGGCCTAAATTCTTTTCTTTTTTTTATTGTTGGTTTTGAACAATCATACCACTTCATAACACATACTAGACATGCATTTATTATAATATTCGTTTGCCGTAACTACACAGAGTGCAGGCTAATTTTTTTGAACTGGAAATTAATTGAGTGTCTCTATAGGCAGCATCACTTGATGATGGTCCTTCAGGTGCAAGTGGTCTGACCTTTATTTAGTGGCCATAAGGGTCCGGCTTTAGATAATTCAATTGAATTGTCACGCTTTATAGCAACCTGTCACAGCTGTTTGGATAGTACTCAAATAAAAGGAACAAACCATGTCTCCTTAATGGTCAAGAATTGATA
This sequence comes from Olea europaea var. sylvestris, assembly GCF_002742605.1. Classification (NCBI taxonomy): domain Eukaryota; kingdom Viridiplantae; phylum Streptophyta; class Magnoliopsida; order Lamiales; family Oleaceae; genus Olea; species Olea europaea. The sequence continues at coordinate 443,335 of NW_019239802.1, forward strand.
GAAATAGAGAAATAAAATGTGGAAAGAAAAATAGTAGTCTTTTTTTTTTTATATCAAAATTTTTTTTTTTATATAAAAATATTGACCTTTTATCCATCTTTAATCTTACTACATCAACCCATTCCAACATACATATCTAGTTCAGAATGGTCGGATATGGCGTGGATTTAGCACCTGGCGAGCACTCGTGGCTGTACGTGCTGAATCCACCAGGAGAAATTTTTTTTGTTACCGACAAATTAGTTTTACCTTATATTGCTGGTAAGTCATTTAATTCTCAATGACCCTTGTAACTCAACTGGTTAGGGGTTGCATATTCATATTTGACCTCTAGGGTTAGAATCTCTTACTAAGGGATTTTTGTACATTATTCTTATTCTACTAGTTTTACCAAAATTTTTATAAAGATGGAGACAAGGGGGTTCGAACCTATAAACTATTGGAAAGGTAGTTGCCAACTTAACCATTGCGGTGGTTCTTGGTTTGTGTCGCACTATTTACCAAAAAATATTTATTAGATTTTAACTAGTTTAAGCCAAGCACAATTGTAAATATTAGAGTTCGCGCTCTTCCTTTGAATTATACAAAACTTGGCAACAATGTCATTTGATGAGTCCTATTTATTCTTATAACAAAAATATATATATTCAATTTGAACAAAATAATTGTTATATTTAAACTTTAGGCTTTAATCGATTTCCCTTTTTTTCAAAATACATTTTTTTTCTATTTTCTTTTCATTTACACATTTTTCAATAAAATAATATTACATGCAAATTCAATTTTTTTATTTTTATTTTTAGCCACACTTTCTCCTTCAAATAACTGTTCAAAAATGCTTTTTTTACAAAAAAAAGGGGGGGTATCAAACAGACTCTTAATATTTTATTATGACTGGCAGTAGATGGTCAACGACTGCTCGTGCTGACTCAAACTCTTGAATTCGCCCCTCATATGGTGGTATTACGAAAAAAGAAAAATAAGCTTATATTTGACATTCTTTATTTCAAAACGATTTTCTCCACATACTCATTCGTCAATTATATATTTACACAATAAAATATTCTGCATGTAAACCCAAAATTTTTCACTATTTTTTAACCACACATTTTCTGAAAATTCACTATCCAAATTTTTATTTTTGCCAATTAATAACCATCAAACAAGGGCTAAGTTCAATCTTATTCATTATAATAATTTTATATTAAGTACTACATGTTTATATAAATAGAATAACACACTATGCTTTCATAGACACAAAAATACACTTATCCACATAATCGAAAACAAAGGAAAACGAAGTAAAACAAACTCTCTTTCTTCTAATATTAATGTTTAGAGTAATATTATCTGTATATCATTGTGTCTATAAAAGTGCATATATAGATGTCATGGAAGAAAGAGAGAGATTATTGTAATTTCTTTTCTCTTCTTTTTGTCTCTTTATTTCATTTTGGACTTTTTCCCTATAATTATTCATTAATTTTTACAAGATCATTGACGAGAATTTTGACAATCATATTGAGCTCGCCCTATGTGAACATGTCACTATTAACAAATATGTCTAAGTCAAAAAAGAATTAACAAATCATGGTTCCACCTATTCCACTCTCAGCAAACATTTACGAAGCCATAAGCACACAAGACATGCAAGTGCATGATAAGTGTGTTAAACCTGTTAAGCATGACTTTACAACTAATGAGTGAAGATCTCGTCCACTATTTCGGATAGTATTTATGGTTCTACCTTTTTCTTAGCGAGTCTAGTATTCTGCCATTTCTGATCGCTTGCTTCCGATTCCCCTTCTCGACCCGATTCAATCCCTTGCATGGTGAATAAAACATAAAATTGTTACATATTTAGTCAAAACTCACTAATTAAAGGTTGCCACACGTCATTAAATAAAAATACTGAATTACACTTAGCCTCATCAAAAATGTATAAATAGTCATAGTTTGAAGCAAAATCCAGTGAGTTTAGGGAGTGGAAATTGTGATTAGATGAGAAAAAAAAAATTCATCTCAATTTTGAGGTCAACACCTATAGTCTGAATTATTCGAGTGATTTTTTTTCTAAGTATAAGGAAAACTTTCAGAATTCATATAGGATTTTGAAATGGAAAAATCCCATCCATCTGCGTTTTATGTTATTTCTCATATTTGAATGATGTTTCGACACTTGTATTTGTGAAAAAATTTCTACGCAAAAATCATGTACCTGTAGTTTTTTTCTTATTTGAGTACACTATTTAAGTTTTTATTTGAAAGTGAGTAATTTAAAAAATTCAAAATTTGTTCCGGAAATTCTCTGGAAATGGAAGTCTGATGCAAGAAACCTTTTGTAGTAAGAACAAACTATTCAAAACAATAATGAAAATTCAATCTAATGAAGAAATAATTGGAAATGCCTTACATAAATATGTTTATTAGGAATGCAACTATTTTGAATTACTTATTAAACTTATATTTCGAGTTCATATAGATATAGTAAACTCACCCCAAGCGTGGTCCCTACCTTGCACTTATTCCTTTTTAATATTTATATCGTATTTTAAAAATAAAAAAATATATAAATAAAAGAAATAGCAAATGGTAATTATGCCCACCTCTCAAAAATTCTCAATGGATAAGGGTGAGAAAAACCTATAAAACCACGAAGTGATAGAAACCGTAGTTTTGCAACCATTAAAAGAAAAAAAAGTTGAACTACAACCTTGAGGACCTCCACTGTCTCGTTCCTGGAGCATAGTGAGAGAGATAAATCGTGGAATGTGCTCAGCAGGCCAGGGAGCAAGAGCTTATCCGTACACTGGTGCCCAGAAAGAGTCTAATTCCATATCTCAGGAATCGAACTCTCATACTGCGACTGTCAGCAATGTTGAGTCTACCTCACTCCTATCTTTTGCACCACTGGATTATGCTGGGGGGGGCTCAGTTTTGCAACCATTGTTTAGGCTCAACGTGGACCTCTTATATTTTGTGTAGTTTTGATTAAAAATGATCACCCATGATAAGTGACTAGGACAAATTCGGACAATTTTTCTCCATGAGTCACATTCATAACATTTTTTCCCTATTTGGTAGGGATTAAAATAAGATTTTAGTAGATTTTGATAGAAGTAGATATAATATGTAATTGAAAAGTTATTTATCCCATAAGATATATATTTAAAATTAATTATTGACACTAACTTAAATTAAAATCAAGGGACTTAATAAGAAACCTTCTAAGAAATTCTATACATTAATCAAAATTATACGTTCATTTATCTAAAGCTAATTTGTTATCAATAAACTTGTCTTAAAGGCTCCTCCAGTGCATTTTAAACACCCGATCATTCGTCATCTCTCATTTCCACAAGCAAAGCTCCAAGTTTCACATTATTTAATGAATTGTTAATTTCTGTGAATTGATTTGAATGTCAAATGATGTGGATATCTTCAAATATACTTTTTACATTGCTATCAAATATATTTTAAAATGTTAAGAAAGTACAAATTTGAGTGTTATGTTAAAATTTTAGAATAATATATTTATGCATTAATTAGTTTGAGAGTCGTTAGAACATCTCCAAAATATTCTTTAAACACAAAATGTCATCTATTTTAAAGAGTCAATCCTCAAAATCATGTTTCAAAATACTTTTTAAATTAACATTTTAATTTATAGAGTAGGCTTGACTCTCCAAATTTGGATAGTCAAACTCCCTCTTTATAATTAAATGCATTCAAAGTTTTTCAATTTTCAATATAGGAAGATAATAAAACAATTTAGAGAAATGCTAAATAAAATAAAAGACAGAGAAAAATAATAAATATTTTTTGGAAGTAATAAAATTAAATGTTAAACATAAAAATTTTGTTGGAGTACTTCAAAATTTTAACTCTCAAAATTTATAGATGATTTCCAAACTATAGAACGTGTTCTCTTGGAGATGCTCTTACATTTTTACTAAGAAAACCGCATATTGAAACTAAGCCAAACAGCAAAAAAGAATGTTTGGTTTGGAAAGTGGAACAGTTTAATGTGGTTCGTAATTGCTCTAAATCATCATAGATGGTGTGGTATGAAAATTCGTCAAAAACCCATGTTCACCCCTACTAAAGGGGAGGTGAGGAGAGGTGCCAACCCGGTTGCCATCCCTATTCCATACACAAATTATTCAGATTGAAATGTCATACCATACCAAAATAATAAAAAATGAAGTAAAAAGAAGCACAAAAGAATACTTTTACTCTAGATGTCCGACGTTTAGGCTCAGAGAACAAGTGCAAGTTACAAAAAATACTGTTAAACGTTGGAGTTTCCCATTTCAAAAATGAAAAGAGATTCAAGAAATTCTTAGATGGTTGTAACTAAGTTTGAACTGCAACTCATCAAGAAAATCTACCTTAATTTCCCTTGAATAAAAGAATAATTGCTAATAATCTAAAACTTCAAAAGTTCAGCCGTGTCAACGGGATTAGCCTTCACCTCTCTGCTGTCATCATGTCACAATGCTGCCATCATACTAGACCTTGCAGCCTCCCTCCTCATCTCTGCAGCTTTTCCACTCCCCCTAAAGTACATGTACACTTGCTGCATATCATATAGCCATTGAGTAAAGTTCAGTTACTAACTAATATGACCACCATGAGTCGACTCATGACCAAGGTAAGTGCTACCGAACCTGCATGACCCATAAGCTAATCAAGGATTCAAGGCAGAAGAATCCGAATCCAACAAGATAGAATATCTGCAAATATGATCACGTATCAAAGTTTAGAATATTTCCAGGTATATGCTTAAAAGGCCTTGATGATAACGCAAAGCAAATCTGGAATAAAATAAAAGATGATCGTGTTTCAAATTGAAGTAATGTGTACGATCATGCTTCAAATTGAAGCGCTCCCATAATCATGTTCCTAATCAAAATGAAGTGACTGAACATTTTAACATGAATACCCTCGAAAGAGACGGTCAATGACTTTGGCAAAGTATTTTTTTAATCTGCGGTGTGACCTAATTAAAATTGAAGAATCTAAAAATAAACAATTTTCGCAGCCTGACATATTCAGCAATACCGTCTGGAAACATCATAAAGTCTTAGCAGGCTTACCCCAACCAAAGCATTTCCACTTAAAACGTCAATTGCGGGCAAGATTCCACTGTCAAATGAAGATATATAGGATGAACATCAGTATATATATATAGATTCTTCTTTTGTTTTTTTCAAGCTTAATGTGTTGGATGCAAATGAGCTCAGCCTAGCTGAGCAAATTGTTTGCTATTATCAGGCTCAAGATAAATTGACAGGAACGTGGTGAGCTTCAAAAGCATAAGAATTGGATCATTTTGTTTCAACCCCTATTAATCAGGTATTTTTACTCATAGATTCTCTCTTTCTGCCATGTTGGAGGTGCTTCTGTGTTTTTTGGAGGAAGTTAATATCTGGTTACAAAACATCACTACACTCGAAGCGGGCTGCTTTTAAACGAAACAAGACGGCAAAAACTTACGTCAAAGATTTCCCTTTAAAAATGATTGGAGGAGCAACACTAGCGAAGATGCAAAAGCCAAGATGAAACTGAATGAAGTAAGCAAAAGCACAAAAGGGAGGATGTCAAAACCCATACAAGGATGAAAAAATCATCGTTAGAAGTTTTAATTATGTACTTACCAGGTAACACAAGAAGAACCATCCAAACTTCAAAGCACTATCAGTCCTGGAAATAGAATTACAATAATTAGCGGTGAATGATTTTTAAGTGAATAAACATTATGAATACACATCAACAGATCTAAGAATAAATATAACAAAACTACCAAGCAAACTTCAGTTAACTCTTTTCTTAGCCAAAGAAAAAATAAAGGGACATGAAAAACTTCAACAAAAATTTATAATTTGTAAAAAAGAACATATACTACGTCATAATATCATGTGATTCTTAGAACATTTAATGTGAAGTACGAGACAAGAAACAATTCAAAAAAAAAATTGACAAATAGAAGTCTGTAAATTAGGAAAACATTATATGAATGTCTATTAAACACAACAAGCCACAAGTATTCTCATTATATTGTTCGTGCAAAGTTCTAACAAAAAGACCTTTCCTCCAACCCCTCCCTCCAGTCCAGAGATATCAAGATAAACATAGGTCTGGGAGGGAGGGAGGGAGGGCATATTAGTACCTCATTGCACGATAAAGAGGACGGTACCACAGAAAATAGGCTCCTGGAACACCTGTTATAAAGTAAATAATAGCAAGAAACCAGATTGTTGGACCTGCAATAGAAAGAAAGATAAAATAATATCGACAATGTTTATTAAATTTTGAAGCCTTGAGAAGGCTGCAAAATGTAATTCAACACCTACCTTCCCCTTTGATCCAAGCTAAAGAAACTGCTACAATGTTCCATAAAAGACAAACTACCAAACCTGCAAGTCAAAAGTTCCAGATTATGAAACCGAAAGTGAGCTGAACTAACTCATTATCAATCTAATACAAATTTCAAGGCTGTGCTCTCCCATTGGTCTACAAACCGGTAACCAAATTGTGATTATACAAGTTCATATGTAATATAACATTTAATGTTTTCCTACTCAGATTAACCTGAAGTCTAATTAAAGTTCTGCATCTGGAAATACAAAACCAGCATTAGAAATGGAAATTTTCATAAAAGACTGCGAATGAAGCACATGTACACGGATCCCATAACCATAATTTAGCAGCAATTATGTGTGTTTTCATGGGAAAAGCTCAGTCTGCAAATTTTAAATTGTGTTGTTCTATCCATCAGTAAAGATAACGAATAAAACAGGCTATAGTTGTAAAACAGGTCTGGCCAGACCATGCTGCCCGGACAAATGCCTGCGTGGTTTGCAATTTCTAGTAGACTATGGCAGTTTCTATCTGAGAAATATGAGGTCAACAGATGTTTTTTCCTTTTAGTTAATTTTCCGAAGAAAAAGCTGAGAAAACAGAAAAAATAAAAGTAAAAGGGCCCGAGTTGAGTAGTCTGTGGACCTGGAGAGCCAGGCCAGGTGCAGCTCATCTCTTAAACCCCCCCCCCCCCCCCCCCCCCCCCCCCCGACCCCCCCCCACCCCCCCC